>NC_041376.1:9108555-9408555 GCF_900634415.1 Cottoperca gobio | reverse complement strand
CTGTTGACTCTGAGAAATGATGTCCGGAGGCTGACATGACACATTGCTCCTGCTCGTCTTCCATGATTTAAAAGACGAAACTAAATAAAACATTAAACAGCAGAACTTCTATTGAGGAATTTGACTTCAGAATTCTGGGTTTTGTAGCTTATGCAACATTTCAATGTACCAACAACGTCCGAAATAAAGATGCAGCTTTATAGGTACCAGCTGGCAGCGTACAGGCGGAGCTGCCGTGTGTCCTGTGGTCACAAAAGGCTTGCTGTACAATTGGTCTTCTGTTTATGTGACATATTGGATCGCAGTTTGTCACAGTCAACGGCCACATCTTTTATCATGATAACAAGCCCCCTTTTGTTGTTGCTGCTGCATTTTCCGCCAGGCTATTGTACTGTAGGCCTCTGAGCCCACACAGTGCAGAGGGTTTGACTCCCTGCTTTCCTTTTATCCACTGACAATTCCCTGCTATCGGCGACGCACGTCTAACACTGTAACATACCGAATGGCTCGGTTAAAATGAGTTTAACTGAAGTTTGAAATAAGCAGAGAAAACGCGTGATGGCGACTGGGCCCCTTACTGTCAACATCAAGATGCTAATATCTCTGGATCTTTGTAAAAACAATCAGAATATTTATCTCATTAGTGCTAATGTTAACGTTTTCCTTCAATGCCTGGATATTTTAAAGTAGTGGTAAGCTTTGCCTGAAGAATCCCAACTTGGCTTCCCTTTAAGCTGCTGAATGAGTCCCCAAAGCCCCTGGCTCGGGACCGCTGGTCTTACTTCTAAGCCCTCAGGTCTCGTCAGAGTTTCTCTACCTCCCCTTTGTCTTTAATTGTTCCTCTTTGGGGAGTCTTATGCCTCCAATTGATTTCTTTCCCCTCGGCTCTCTTTAATGGACCGCTGCTGGCTGCTGCCGTTATTATGGTACACAATCTACGCAAGCATGTGTGATTCCTCCTGGGGAATATGGAAAGACTTCGATGTGTTGTTAACATTACTGGGTGGTTGACAACAGGCAACACAGTAATGGTTGCAAACATGCAGATCTTCATAAAGGTGGCTTAGACTTTATGATCATGTGTTTAATGAGGCTTTTCTGTGTGGCATTTAATCCAGAGAAAGAGACAAATTGAGCGTAGAAGAAGAAGAAGAAGAAGAGCCAGTGATGCTGTCAGACCTATCCACATGTTTTATATTTCTCTTGGATGAAGAGAAATATTCTGAATTGACTGATTATGGTTCATTACATAATATTAGAGTGGATAAGTTTGTTCCAGTGACCCCTTAAAGCTTCTGATCTTGTTTTATTTGTATTTATTTTTACAAAGTCCTTACGTCACATCCTTTGTTCTGCTAAGCTTCTGGGACTCAATGCAATCTCTTAATCATTTCTTTCATTGGTCATTCTTTTCCAGGTATATTTTCTAATCTTTCCTGTCTAAACACTCGGGTCGTGTCTAGAAGGTAACCCTGCTGCTGCCTGACGACCTATGCTAACCTAAACCATTCGAGGTCAATGCCCTATCTCAACCATTTCGCTTCGTAAATCTTGGGTTACCTTCTAGACACGACCAAAAACACCGCAATATTCATAACATTTGAGTAAAAAGGTTTTTGCTTACTCTCCTCTTGTCCTTGCTCTGTATTGTTAGGGTTAAAGCATGATGATGGATGCCATGGGTGTGGGTTCATTTCCTACAAGCAGTAAACACAGTCATGGTATTGCAAAGCCATTATACTAAAAGCATCAATAAAATATTAAACGAGGCCTGTTTTATGTTATTAACATTATGGAAGAAGAATATTGGTTTCTGTATGATCTGCAGTGCTTGGATCGAACAAAACACATAGGCGTCATACTGTAGATATAGACAGGCAGGGAAATCTGTGCCTCTGTCATTCCGCTTCCTTCTGAAATGCTCTGCGTCGCCTCAAAAGTGGATGTCCACATGACTCAGCTTACTAACTCATTAGTGGTGCTGGTAATGGTGTGGTGTTATGAGGGTGGATTTGGTTTCTGTGCTAAAAAAGCCTGCAATCTCGGCTTAGAGTACCAGTTTAATGTTTGCATGGCACAGCACATAGTTTGCATAGAGAACATATTTTCAGGAATCATTTTAGCATTTCCATATTAGAGGCCGAGCAATATCTGATGTTGTAGATAAACGCTAACATGTAAGCCCGGCCTTGAAGATTTGCCTCTGGGTGTAATAGAGCCGTCACAGTTCATATGCATGTATTCTTACTATGATAGTTGTTAGGCATTTTTACAATCTCAAATCTTTTAGCTTTTATGTTCAATTTCAGGGCAGGCCACCAGTGTGTGTTGTCAGGTAAATTAATCCTGATTTGTATTAATCCACACTGGAAAGACTATCACATGTATTTGTCCTACCTCAATCAATATGTATTATGACACTACGAATATGTTTCTGCACTACTATGTATTTTCTGCACAATTATGTATTTTATGCACTGAATGTATTACAAACATAATAGGGGCACTTCCCCTTTAAGAGTAACAGGTCAACAAACCATCACTTCCTGACTGCTGACGGAGGAGCGTGTAGGCGCCAAACTGGGACCAATGAGGAGAAGGTCAATGCCTACTCCATGTATTAGATGCGATTTTTCAAATGTTTGGGCACACTTGGAGCGGGACCGTCAGACAGTTAACTGGGGTTTTTAGAGCGTTCAGTCTGTGGAAACGGCGAAGTGAAAAGTGTCCTCAGCTGAGAATATTTTCTTTGTTTGACTTATCACGTTAAATAAATATATCGATTGCACCAGGAGATTGCTGTTTTGATTCGACATTCAAGCTCCGAGTTCTTCAGCTTTTTCCTACCCTTTAGTGTCTATGCGAACTTGGGACTGAGGCCTATAATTTCTCTACTAAACTCTTATGTGAAACAGCTGCTCCTTTCTGGTTCAGTCAATGTGCTTGGCCAGGAGTCCAATGGGATGAAGGAGATGCATCCAATATAAATGAGAGGACATGAATATTTATTAGTGTGACATTGCACTGTCACTTGTAATTCCATTGAGGTAAGTCAGTAAAGGCTGATTCACCTTCACAGGAACAGATAGACTCTGTCACCTTACTTTTCTGTAGCTCTACGCTCCAATAAATAGTCAATCTATTATTGATCATCCCTAACTACAAGTTGCGCTGTCATCTGAAAAGTTCGGCCACTAAATGCGGAATTGATTCACGATGTTTACTCCTCAGGGCCTTCTGCCATTGATTCCCTTGAACCTGTTCACCTGTGCCACAAAATGCTATATAATCCGTGCTTAAAGGGGTATACCACTCAATTTAATGTTTTAAGATCATCAAAAAATGCAGGGCAAGTTTACCTATTGCACCTTTTTCAACAGAGAGAATGTATGGTGGTTTACATAAGACAACACAACATTTAAAAACCACACAAATAAAAGGGAAAATAAATTAAAATAGAAAAAGGGGCATATTTTGGAGCGTTCTGAGTGAAGACTTGATCAGATGCCTATTTAAAAACAGAACTGATTAAAGTCAAGATGGTTGAGATGGTAAAAATCAGGAGTATGCTTATTTGGCAGGGTATTGTCACCACTCTACTGTCGATCCCAGCTGCTGTGTTGCTGTTAATTCTGTCTGTATTAAACATGCTTATTAAATATGATTCTTTTCAAAATACAATGCTGCTGATTGTGTCCAGTCAATAAGGTTTCAGCAGTTTCCGTCACCAGTGTGTGCAGCACTGCTACTTCAGCTATGTTAAATATAGAAATAATAGCGATTCCGCTCTGTAGGTGTGTGCGCACGTGTGTGTGTGTGTGTGTGTGTGTGTCAGGTGCAAAGCCCCGCCCTTCGCAAAACGGAGCGAAGGAGAGAATGTGAATGCGCAAAGTAGACGGTACAAACTGAAACTGAAAGAGCACCTGTCGATGTGAAAAGTGAGTTGTGAATTAAAAAAAATTTGAGAAAAAAAGAAACACCTTGAATTTCAGGGGGGTCGCGGGGCTCCGTTGGCAGGGCGCAGCGCCCCTCCAAGACAATGGTAGGGGAAACACTGGCGAGACAGATCTAAAACGTACTCTCCATGATTTGGAACAAGCATCCACAAACAACTGCATCTTGTAATATGATATTACCCCCCATGGCGTTACCTTCTTTCCCCCAGCTGTATATGACATGCATACAATGAGACGCAGCTTCAGACGAAACATCTTCCTCTGGCTGGTGGGGAAGTCGATGCTGTCACTGGTGACATATCTGAGCTGTACCATAGTGGAACAACCGCTGGACATTCACCCAGCCAGCAAATGTCAGTTGCTTAACATGCTTATGTAACATTAGCATAGCATTTACAGTCTTTTGTAACATCACAGCAAAACCTGCCTTTTGTGCTTTCTTCAGTTCTGATTTTGAGGGAATCTTTACTGTGAATTGTAAAGATCTACTCTTACAATTACTTGAAGTACATTACAGTACTTGACTGCAGATTCTTGCCAGAGTGCAAAGTCATTTGTGTAGATCTGCTGTTTTTAAAGGTTGTTTCCTCACTCTTAGCACACCATTGAGGACTTTTGCATATTCTGTGTTGTATCATAGCAACTGACTGCTTTTAAAAAAAAATCCAGGCACTGGTTGCCAATGCTGGGAATATTCTGAGTTTCTTGTCTGGAATCAAAGCCATTTCCCCTCTACACACAAACTACTGTTTTAAACAACACTGATCCAAACTTGTTTGTCTTGCATGTTGAGGACGGGCGTCTTCAGATATTGTGTTTTTGTCAAAGTATCTTCTTGTGTCTCATGACTTGCACGTTTTCTCTAAAAGGGACAAGCAGGCAGTTGTTTGAGAGCTACTAATGTGCTGCTCTGCCAAATCTGTCGAGCTCTTGTGGATGAAAATGAATGAACTATAATATTTCCCAAGGGGGCTCAGTATTCATTAATGATGCTTTATATTTTTGTTGAGAGTTCTTGCCTCTCGGTTTCAGACTACAGAGCGACAGGAATGAAGCCCACTAGAACGGGGACAAATTGTTCTGTAATGATTGACTTTATATTTTTATGTAAGAAGTTGAAAGTAGGCAGTTTGACTTCTTCACCCTACACTTCTCCCACCAATTCCTTTTATAGACTATGTTGTTTTTCAATTGTCCTCAACATTTTAGAGAGTGTACAGCTGAAGTTCCTCATTTACGAGATGTGCTAGTTGGGGCTATTGGCTACAAGCCGTGTAGTGGGGATACAATAAGAGAAGATCACCTGTGGTTTTTGAGATCGCAACAATTCTTTATTTGAGGCTGAACACTTCCATGTTGAGGGGCTTTAGCTGTGGCCCCATGTCCAAACAACATGAGGGTGGTGGTTAAAGATTGGTTAAAGGCTGTCTTGAATTTTGCTTGGAGTCCAGGCTGGCTGGGTGAGCCGAACATGTAACAGTAGCTCAGTAATTATGCCCTTGACCAAGAATTTGAGCCAAACCTTTTTTTTTTTTGCTGCATTGGCCTATCGCACCACATCCACGACCTACCGTCACAGCATAGAAAGTCCACCATGTAACTATTTTAAAGAATGGATACTTACGACATGTCTTGCATTTCTGGCTAAATTGTTTTGGTTTATTGGTGTGGTTTTGTTTTCCTGGCCAAATGTGGATGTGACATGTTGAGATACAGGAAAACATTTAAACAGAACAGTCAGATTTGTACTCCCTAACATACTGTAAGAAGCAACAGCTTCTTTTTAGACTCTATACCCAGTAATGTTTAAACGCCCTGTCACACAGTGCCGTATGGCAGAGACGTATGCTGGCGCATATGAAAATTAGCATATACAATGTATATAAACGTATACAGAGCCGGTGTATACGTTGTTTAACGCTGAGGACGTGAAACGTTTTTTTGAGCATGTTCAAAAACGTTTCACGGCCTCAGCGTTCAACAACGTACACCAGCGTATTGCCGATATTCCATATACACCGGCATAGTTTCCGCCATACGCCTAAGGAATACGCTAGGAATGCGCTATGCATCTGTTGGGCATTCGTCGAATACGTTGGCCATTCACTCTGATACGTTTGGTATAAGTACTTGATACGCTATCAATAGGCTCTGTATACGTTCATATATGTTGTATATGCCCATTCCAGGACACACAAGACCTGCATGGGTAGATATTATCTACCCATCAGTGTCCAGTGACCCTCTTTCACACTTGCATTGACTTTTTGTTGTCATTCTTTTTCACTGATGTCTGAAAACCAAAGAAAACAGCAGCTGTATCCACTGAGAAAATAAGGATTGGCTTCAAATTTGGCCAAATTTCCTAAGAATACCTGCAAATGTATCTCTCTCCCTGTGTCTCTCTGTGCAAGTAAGTCATATTATAAATCTGTAAGGCTGGCAGTTGTTTGCTAAGAGTTATGTGCATATCAAAAGAAGCTATCAAACAGTGCTCCTTTCTTATATTTTTCTGCATTCGCATTATTCAGCACCGTGGAAGAGACATGCAGAATGAAAGTATCTAAGCGAAGACGTAATCAGTCAGCCGTTATTTAATCAATGTATTAGTTTGTCTGCTGCACTTTGTCATTGCGGAACAGACTGCATCTTTCATTTGGACCTACTGCAGACTATTGCTTTATAATATTTTGGTTTTGTCTGTCTCCCTGTGATGATGCCAGTGTATCTATTGTGTAGCTGGCAGGTGTTCGCTAGGAGTTGCACGTATCAAAATGGGTAATTCTGCAAGGCCCACACATGACTTTCTATCTATTTTTGCACTCGCACGGTAACACACTGTATGCACATATGCTTGAGTGCATAAAGCCAAGGTCACTCATCACTGTGTAAATGAATCCAGCTGTGATAACAACATTATTTTGTCGTTGCACTTTCCCATCGGGCACCAGGACGACGGCTCAGAGCACGGATGACGTTTCTGACTAAGAGCAGCCCTGTGATCTTTAGCTTGAGTCGGGTTCATTTGTTTTAAGAAAGGAGACACGCATCGTGAGCGTGGTTCTGGCCCAGTGCTGCTGGCTACCTTGCGGGGAACGACTGATTGTTTGGCTATTAATAGCCAGCCTGCCCATAGAGCCAGACTGGGATCTGTGGATCAGCTCAGAGAGGAGAGTGCCACACTGCAGGCTTAAACACTGCGTGTGTGTGCATCAGTGCATTCCTTTTGTGCTGCTCCTATCGGTGTGGCACTTCTCTCATGAGTTCTATAATCACCACAGTCACATATTTAGCCTTTTGTGAATGTAGTCAATCTATGGCGGCCTCTGCGTAAACAATCCAACCAACCCATCATTTGATTTTCTTATTAAACATGGACATGGTTATATACCTAAAACTCTTGTTCCACAGCTTTGTGCAGTAGACTTGTGACTTGATTTGAGGTGTGTTGTGGTGTGTGTGTGTCTGTCTGTGTGTCTGTTTGTCAGTCAGAGGGGGCATCGGCAGTGGCACGAAACAAGTCCGAGCTTTGTTGTATCGGTGCTAAGAACGAGAATACTGTTGTTCCCATAATGTCTAATTGTTGAGTACTAGCACACAAGTCGGTTTGTTTCTTGGAGCCATGACCAATAGTTCCACATTTATTGGCCAAGACTAAAGTAGTCCTGACATTGCCCCTGTCTTTGTCTGGCGGCAGATTGTGTGTGTGTGTGTGTGTGTGTGTGTGTGTGTGTGTGTGTGTGTGTGTGTGTGTGTGTGTGTGTGTGTGTGTGTGTGTGTGTGTGTGTGTGTGTGTGTGTGTGTGTGTGTGTGTGTGTGTGTGTGTGTGTGTGTGTGTGTGTGTACACGCACATGTGTTTGTTTGCGAGTGTGTGTGTTTGCATATGGGAGAACGCTGGCAGACATTCAGCTGCTCCCGTTTCTCTCCAGCCAAGGATGGGCTTGAATGGCAGAGGATGGAGCGCCATTATGTACCTGTTGGCATTTATCGCTACATCCTTCGATCCGCATGTTTGATTGAAGTCTAAAGTTATTGCTTCATGAGCGATGCAAGTAATAGTTGGTCCTTGTATAATATTCTGCTCTTTCCCCTACATCTTGCAGCCTATATCTGACTCTCTCTGAATCTTTCTCGCTCTCTACTCCATCCACACCTTTTCTAACATTTGCAAACACTCTTATTATCAGCTGTTTTTAATCCCCTTGCGGGAATTAGACATCACCGCTCTCTCCAGCGCTCACCTCACATGAAACCTGCTGACAACCAGGTGTTTCTGTATCGGGACTGTATATGTGTAGTCTACCGTATATGCTCCACACAGCCACTTTTTTTCTTCTTTCGTAGAACACAGACTGTGACACGAGTTGAGTTTAACTTCAAGACTTCAGACTCCCTCCCTCCATGCCTTGAATCTGCATGAGTCATTGTGGACTACAGCTGATGGAAATGAAATGAGACTGTGCAGAGCAGGACTGGAGCGTCACATGGGTTGTGCGGGGGGGAGTGGGAGGGAAGAAGAGGTAGTGACTTAATGACATGGAAAAAAGGGTTTTATGCTAATGACGGTCTAAATTTATCTCCCACTTTGTGCAGACACACGCACACAGATGCAGCCTGCCACACATGCATACACAGGCACCCACCAGTCGCCTGTGAGTGAAGCTTGGAGAGGGAGCCCCATACTGCTCTGTGCAAATGAGTAACAATTTTAATCCCTGGGTGCTAAACATGGATGCACAATGAGAGAAGAGAGGAGTTCTAGATGTGAAAAGTGATATTACCCCAGTTGTGTGGGTGTATCTATGTGTAGGTGTGCGTGTGCGCGCTCATTGAAGGAGTGGATACATTACCCATACAAAGGGCTCTCCCATGGGAAAGGTATCCGGCACCTACAGAGAGCAGGTCAGACTCAACAAGCCGGTTTTATTGAGATGTTTATACTTCTCAGTGCCCCATGGGAAATGCATGCACTGCATGTTCCCAATGCCTCTGATAACACACAGAATCACACAGACAACTAAAGGTTAGTGTCATGCAGGTTAGTCAGATTGGATGAGGATCCTAAGATTTGTATGACTTGACCCCTTTTTAGATTATTGGATAACCTTTTCTTCTTCATAGGCTTTACATATAGATTTCCACACGAATGCTACACAACTGTAATACTCTTTGCATGCATGTCCCCTGAAGGTTGTTCATTGTTAGCCCCACAAGCAGCATGGCTCTATGGATGGCAATGTCGGTCAGTCAGTCGTACAACCATTATGGTCCAGACTAAAAAATATCGTGACAACTATTGGGCGGATTGCAGTGACGTGTGCTACAGACGTTTGAAGTATATTCGACCCTTTTAGCCTCCGTTGTACTTTTGTGTTTAGTGCTAATTTGTAAATGTCGGCTTGCTAATTAGCAAAAGCTGGCAAGCTAACACTAAATTAAGACGATGAACGTGGTTAACATTAAACCTGCTAAACATCAGCGTGTTAGCATTTTCATTGTGAGCAGCATTGTGAGTTATCATGCTGACGTTAGCATTTAGCTCACCGCCCAGCTGTGCCTACGTACAGCCTCCCATAGCTGGGCTGTAGCTTCTTGGTCTTGTTTTTTTATGGAAAAGGAAAGGGGGAAGCTATGCCCAGAGGAAACATGACTCGTCATCCATCTGTTCCCGCCTGCGCCATCACTCACTTCCTTTCTTCCTGACCTGGCTGCAGCTGCTCTCCAGCATGACATCTTCTGCTGATAAGTTAGATTTTAACGCGAGCAGGGAGAGAAGGAGAAAAAGTTTTTCTATAAAGTGTCCTTTAAACTTAGTAGTGAAAGCACTTCTCTTTAGTGCTTAATTCAGGACAAACAGATGTAGAGGACAAGAATGGGTGGTGGAAGTTAAACAGAGAGATGAATTAAAAATGGGAATGTGGTGTGAGAATAACATGAACACGAGCAGGCCTCTAGCCTTGAGGACCTTCGTGTTACTCTGTACACAGACGGTGAGACATGCACACTGTGTTTTAGTCAACAATGAGCTTCAGGAAGCTGGCTTATCTCCGCCTTCCACCGCATCCACAATGACTTCCTCCCTCCTCTTCAGCTTCTTCCCCTCTGCCAGTCTGTGTGTCAGTCTATAATGTAGCTTCTTAAAGCTGAGCCGAGCTGAGCCCTGTGCCACGGCTGCCAGGAGGAACTGCCTGACAGCTTATTGCCCTTAAGCGCTAATCGCTCACAGGCGCCTGCCACCCATCAAAAACATCTGCATGTTGTCTGTCTCGCTTCCTGTGTCTCACCGATCCATACGTACTGTAATGATATGGGCTTGCTCTGCTAAGACACTTTCGTCTGGTATTGAGATGAAGCGATGATGCAGAAAAGGAAGGGAGGAAAGAGCTCTTGTTGTAGCTTAAAGGTGTATCCTCACTAAATCAGTTTGGAGTGGTTTATTTGAGCTTTTTTTGGAGTAAATATTGGGCCAGTGGGGGTTGTTAATACAGGTGGAAAAGAATCGTCTCTATCCTCTGCTAAGCAAACTTTGATGGAGTTTGTTAGACGTGAAAGTGGCACGTTACCAAATCTCGCCTAAAATTCATTCAGCTTTTTTGGTCATCCCACCCCTCCCACTAAGTTAGCCCTTTTTCCACTCTATTTAGTCTTTTTTTTCCCCCGTTGACATATTTCAGTGGGTTTACTGCAGTGCATTTATCCAAAATTGTGGCTTTTTTTTTTTCTGTGGCTCTTTTGAATCCAGTACAAACTGTTCTGCAGCACAGATTTTCTGCCTTGGATTGTGAAACAGAAAGAGCGCTGTACCCCAAGGGTAAGGTTGACTTCAGATTTAATCAATAATGGAGAGGAGATCCATGTATTATGAATGAAGAAACAATGCACCCTGGCACAGGAGTGTGTATTGCAAAATGTTTACTCAGTAAACTACTATCCCAACACCGGCGACAGTTTGAGGGAAAACACATTTAGCCTTTTGTCTTTTGCAACAAATCCTGTCAATATCAAGAATGATATTGTGTATTTAAACTTTAAGATCAGAGCATGCACCCATGAGGCAACAACTGTTGCTACAAATCCCACAATTCTTTGCATTTATGTCAAAGATCAAGATCTCAGCAAGGATGCTCTGGTGTCAGTTCCCACGGTGTAAAATCACATCTGTGTGTGTGGATAGCAGCAAGTCGACCTGCGTGTGGTCTCATTATATAACTGCTCCTCAGGCCAAGGAAACAGTTGTGTTTACTGTGACAGGTGATTTCTCTGCTGGCATTCATTTCCAATGTCCATCTGCTATATCAGAGCATTTTGTGGATCTGGTGAATTTAGATCCATTCAAACACACGGAAGTGTTGCTTCTGCATCTCAGTGGCTGAGATGGGCATTAAGTAAGGGGTGATGTACTTGGTGTTCAAGCAGAAAAATACAAAGCTACTTACTAAAAAATATATAATTTGTCACAAAATATTTATTTTAAAATGATTTTATTATAGCTTACGCTAAATACTATAGCCCACTCACTGTGTTCGTAGTACTACGTACACAGCAACAGTCTGTTGTTCAGACCAGTCTGCTATAAAGAAGTGAAATACTTTAAGATGCCGCAATTGTACCAATACCAATCTGATTGGAGAGTCTAACAAAACTATGTAATAAATATTGTAATATATGTATATGTTATAATATAATCTACTTTAAAATAAAAATAAAATAAATGATCCCTCTAAGCGGAGGTGAAGTGACTCTGAGTGGGTGGTGAGTTACTGCAAGGTGGGAATTTAGTTTGTTAATAACATTTTTAGTAATCATGAGTACCTCCAGAGGTTTTAATATTAAAGTACAAAACCATAGGATTGAAAATGTTAACGCATGCAAATAGAAATGAAAATGGATATTTAGCAAACTGTCGCTCTTCATGATATGTTAGTACGAACAGTGAATGTGCTCATGTATGTGTGCTTACCTGGAGCTATAAGTATGTTCACATGTATATTGAAATCGTGTGGTTTTTTTTTTTACAGTGATCCGGAACAAAATAAGATGCTAAAGTACTCCTTTGAAGTTGTTTCACAGTTCATTAATCCTCAGAGTGTTTGCTCTGGTTTGTCAGTGAGTGGATGAACCAGCCAGTAATCAACAGGTCCAATTACAAGCCTGCACAAGGACACAACAGCGGGCCTTTTCACAGTTGGACAAAACCAATTTCCACGCCGACAAAGATGGCTCTTTGAAAAGCATTCTTAGCTTATCAACGAACTCAGATCCGGTACTTTAATATTGAGAGGTCTATGTTTGAAAGATCTGCATCAAAATCATTAATTAATTAATCAATCGATCAATCAATAAATGAATTAATCAAGCTGTTCAGTGGAGAGCTGCTCTACAGGTTTTATATGAAGCCACTTACCGTGTTGTAGTTTTAGTCTATTTTACTCTATAGTTATTATTTATACTTCATAATCAAAATGTTGCAACTGTAAAAAGAAAGTAAACTCCTACAGTCTTATTCTTCACATTACATGAAAAGCTTAGGAATAGATGATTCACATTTGATAAATTGCTTAGTCAGCTTTTGCCACACAGTCGTCTTTCATGGATTCACCCACAGCTCGACTCTGCTTTCGCCTTGAACAATACAGTTACTCTTACACACCCTTCCAGTCTCCCACATAAAATTCCTTCCTTACAAAGCAATGTGTTGATAACCAGGGAGGGGCTGGTTTTGCACTCTGTTAACTTTTAGCCTTTTGCAAAGACAGAAGTTGAAGTTCCTCGAGTTCAAGTTTATAAGCTCTATTTGTTTTGTTTAAAGAATATACTATGTAAGATATGTTTGTCTTTGGTTTGTTGATGTCTTTGCTGTGCACATGGGAAAGCTTCTTTCACACCTGTTAACCATCTCACTATTTGACATTGCCGGCTACTTTTTGCCTCTGTGGCTCACATTGATAAATCGGTGACTATAATGAGTGTGGGATGTTTGCTGGTTTGCAAATGAGCCAGTCATTCATTCTCTGTGCGAGCGCACATGCTGGCAAGTCAGCTTTTCATTCAACCAACTAGCAATGTCCTCTTCACTAAGAGAGCAGCTTGAAGTAATCAAAGCGTGAAATGACATCCAAAGCTGTGGATTGGGTAAGTGCTGTTTGAAAAAGAGGCTGGCATCAGAAGGGGGTAGCCAGAGGAGGTCTATGTGACATGTTGTCATTACCAGGGCACCGTATTTTATTTTTTAGCACTTTCGATTTAAAGGAAGACGGGGCGATATTTACAGTTGGACCAGGGTCTAACTTTGCCAGATTTGTTACTCTAGAGATTGCCCAAAGTGAGTCGGCACACACAAGAGGAGGAGAAAATCAATGTGGACTAAAACTAGGCCTGCTTACTGTATTATTCATGGTTGAATGACGGGAATAGCCGCCAGTCTGAATAAACACTAACATTTATTGACACACAGGTGGGTTGGGTTGTTTGTCTTTCTTCAGCCAAATAGATGACTGGTAGATTGCCTTTAGATACCATAAAAACACAATCTGTAGCTAAAATGACACACCTTGATGGCAAACATTGGCCAGTGATGACTTAGATGTTGTTTGCTCTTAGTTTGCTTTTGGTTTAGCTCGTGACAGTAGCATCAGGACGTTCTCACAGCCTTTTGTTTTAGGTTCTCCTGCTGGATTATTTGTTAAGGATTCTCATTTTTACTCCCAATTGGGTTCCTCCCTTAAACAATACCAGGCGTGATGATGATAATGGAACAAAAGAGACCGGCTCCTGTCATTACAGGCTCCTGTGTTATGTGTGTGTGTGTGTGTGTGCGTTCACGTATACAAAACCCCCTAATATTCGCTTCCATATGCTATTTGATATGATTTAGGCTAATGCTGCAGATGATTTGCCGCTACATCTGTTAGTCGTGTAGACTAAAGGACCTACATACTTAAGGCAATATCCTTCCTCTCTCTCTCTCTCTCTCTCATTAATCATGCAGGATCCATAGATAATGGATGGTGCTCATGGTGTCTGTAGCCTTTCACTGCTTACTGGCCAGACGGATCTGTTAACATGACCTATATAAATGGGCGGGCCATTGTGCCTTGGGACATGCATCACTGAGCGTGACATCAGACGAACATGAAGGGTGCTTTGTGGATGAGTGTTCATTTCCCCTTTAACTGTACTTAGTGTAATGTTTTTGTTTAATTAGTCCTGTGTTGGCTATGCATTTCCGGCTTCCTTCTTTAGTGCCAAATCAGCCCTTTAAATACTAGTAACTTAGAAAGGGTTTAAAAACAAATGTGCACGCTTCACAGTCACTCACCATGTTTGACCACAAATGTGAGCTGATGTCATTGCATACTCGTATTGGTCTAGTGTGTGTTATGTCTGTGTGTGTGTAAAATTTGCATTTTAAAGAGAGGGCTGACTCAGGGCATCGAGAAATAAAGCTGGAAGCTTTTAGTGTGTGTGTGTGTGTGTGTGTGTGTGTGTGTGTGTGTGTGTGTGTGTGTGTGTGTGTGTGTGTGTGTGTGTGTGTGTGTGTGTGTGTGTGTGTGTGTGTGTGTGTGTGTGTGTGTGTGTGTGTGTGTGTGTGTGTGTGTGTGTGTGTGTGTGTGTGTGTGTGTGTGTGTGTGTGTGTGTGTGGTATGATGATGTGAGTGATTAATAGACCAGCCTCACAGGACACAGATCCCTAATAGCAAGACACATCCAACATTATCCCTGAGTCATCACTGTTTATGGGCTGGAAGGACATATGCAGACGTGTACACAAACACAACACTGTGTATTACCTACAGTAACGATGTCAGTGAGTGATAATTGAACACGACTGTCTACAGAGAGAGGTAGGCCATGATGGTAATCCAAAAGCCTTAAGATAATCAAATTTACAGGATAACAAGATCCAGTCAGATCAATAGGACATGATATATATGCGCTTCTCTTTTATCTTGCATGAGTGGAGATAAAGAATAGTCTTATTTTTGTTTTGCTTTAGGATGTTTCCTAACTGAGTGAAATGACCCGGAAGTATCTAAGTGGCAGCCATGAGTTTGTCGCTATTGTCATTTTTTTATGTGTTTATAAATAAAGCTGCTTAAAAAAAACCCTGTGTCGCATAGTTTGAGTGCAGTCGGATTGTCTTAGTACCGCGGTTGTCTCTTCTTAAGTCCTTATTAAGTCTGCTTTACATCTTTCCTCGACCTCATGACGTTTTTTCCACTCAGGTCAAAGAAAAGTGGTGAGGAAAAGATATAAAGGACGTAATTTTTTTGACTATTTGGCCTCAGCCAAAGTGTTAATCAAACAGAGAGGTTTCCATTGTCCTCCCCTCGATGGATCCAGTCAATCTCACCATTGTCTGGAGTAAAGCCTCTTTGCTGTGCCATTTGGAGACATTAGGAGATGAAACAAGGTCTCAACCCGGCTTTATAGGACCTGTCGGACACAGTTTATACAAATGTAACACAATAATACATACGGTAATAAAAAAGATTGATAATAATGCAATGGTATTGTTGCAAACCATAACAATCGTATAGATGGCCGTCTTAGTACCAACAGACTTTACCTGAACAAGTATCGTTTGTTTGTTTGTTAGAGTTAACATAAATTGATCAAAGCAATGTTGTATACAACGTGTTATGGCGTATGAGTGCAACATGTTTGCCTTATTAGTACAGTTACTGTCGATGGAATAAAAACAATTTAAAAAGGGATTTCTTGTGATCTTAAAAGCAACGACCTTGAGAAAGAAATATGTAGATGTGAAACAAGTTAGCTTGCTAACTAGCTAGTTAGACACTAGTTGGTTACAACGAATACATGCCTGTTTTACATTGCAGTGTTTCCCTTACCATTGTCTTGTTAAGGTGTTTTTTTTTTTTCCTTTCTGGATTTCTATTTTTTTTATATTCACAACTCACTTTTCACATTGAACAGGTGATCTTCTATTAAATAAAGTCAACATTTATGTTATTTATCAAATTCATGTGCACAGTGTCAGTGTTTGCAGCATTATTTTTCACATTCACTCCTCCGCTGTTTTGCGAAGGGCGGGGCTACAGCCCTACAGTCAGAGACAGAGCGGAGGAAAGGAGACGAGGGAACTACAAATAAAACCTCACCTCACCCCCACAGAAGTAAACCTAGGGCAACCATGCATTGTATGTACATTTGTAACCTGTGTCACTCTGGATCATTACTGTATGTTTGTGGAATTTATATTTTATTAGCAATGTAATTCTCAGTGATTTATATTCACACTTTGGGGGATTATTAAGAAATAATTTTTGGGATAGAGACGTTTTATGCTACTTTCAAGCAACGTCAGCGCCGCTGCTCCTCACGGAGAATGACTTAAAGTTACCATAGATCGCCCTCAGTCGCCGTTCTAATCTGTCAAAATGACGGACGGCCTTCAGATTTTTCCGTTATTCTTTTAAAAAAGAATGAATGACCTAAAATATTCGGTTAACGTGACCTCTGTTTCACGGTGCACCATATGTAGCGTCGCTCTTCTTTAGACCCGTGTGGTTCCCTCTCTCTGATCACATTGTGTTTCTTTATCTGTCTTAAAATTGCTCTAATCCCAGAACTCGGCATGGCACGAGCCATCAGTCTTTTTGGATTCATCTGTAACCTTATTTTGTGTCCCTGTGTGCAGGTTAACTTTGTGGCATGTCAGCTGTTTGCTCTGCTGATGGCTGTGTGGTTTCGGATCTACCTCCACCCCAGTAAGACCAGTCCCTTCATCAGACATGTGGTGGCCACGCTGCTGGGCTTCTACTTGGCTCTCTTCTGCTTTGGCTGGTGAGTAACTCCTCTGTTTATCCCGCAGCTCTTTTTCTTATCGTTGTCTTTTTACACTCTGCTCCTTCCTTCCTCCTGTAATATTATTTTAGTGGGATCCTTTTCCTGCGGACTGTGGCCATGTACCAATTTCATGCTATTGTAAATACATTACAATGCTGCGGGATTGTTTGAGAGGATGTTGTTAATCTCATGGTTCGGGTATTGGTTTATAAAGTGTCATGTAATGTTATGTAATAAAAGGGAAATGTTATATTATGAAGTGCAATGAAGTGTCAACTGCTTCAGTTATTGATTTCATAAAAAATTTCCAGCATGTGAATGTACTTGTAAATAGTTATGCCAAACATTTGGCTGCTTCCACCTTCACAAATATGTTAGTATACTGAATATTTTTGAGTTTTGAAGTGTTTGTCAGATATAAAGAGCAATTTCAAGACGTAAAACCACATTGTACTCTTGTATATCATAATTGCCATTTTCTTTACAGTTTCGTGTTTATTCATTTTTTTAAATGGGTAGATAATTGATAATGAAAACAATCTTCTTCTTTTTTTACATGTAGGTGTACCCTTTTTAGTTTGAGCAAAAGCGAGCGACACACCCCCTTGGCAAAACACAACAGATTTTGTGCACTGTATAAAGGTCGCTGATATATAATCATCAAACGAAAGGCTAAATCTGAAGAGACTGAATAGTAAATGCCATAATTGCTCTCAATTTGGTCTTCCAGAATGGACTAATGTCGACGAAACCCCCCCCCCCCCCCCCCTCCCCCGTCTTGCTAGCATTAGCTAACATGCTATATGTGTGACCTCTGTGCTTTACATGTGTAGGACCAACAGCTGGTGAGAGCTCCTGTTGATTGGATTTAGATGCTAAACTGACTTCACATTGTGTAACGTGCGAATGATTAGGCAGCGAACTGCACTGTGAGTTGCAGTGAATATTGCATATTCATAATGTCACAATAAATCCTTTTCTTTTTTTTCTTTTTCTTTCTTTTTTTTTCTCCCTTTTTTTAATTAAATGGTTTGATTAATATGTTCAGTAAAACATTTTTAAATTGAAACAGAATTATGACTTCACAAATTGGGGAATTGTGTCATTTAATGTGAATTTAATGAACTGCTTAATACTGCTATAAATTTCAGTGTTAATTATTCATTAACCAGTAATCACTTACACAGTCTGAAATGGCTCACAGACATTATTCATACATTTTTATCTACATTTGGTTTAATCATCTGTGGAGATGGGATATATACAGTACTGAACAACATGAAGTCATAGTCGTAATATAGTTTTAAGTAGGGCAACAATGATTATTTTCATAATCGATTTATGTTTATTTATGCGTTTCATTCATTGTCAAAGGATCACTACATTGAGTTTGCTGTTTCTTCCTCGCCCTACACCCTTTTCCTCGTTCCCTACTTGTCTGCCACCCTCCTCCCTCTCCCCTCTCTTTTGTGCCGCCCTCTCTCTGCCCTGCCTCTCGTCATTCTCCCTGACCCCGTCCTCATTCACTCCATCCCCACCAAGCAAATGGGTCGATCAGGCAGTAACGGATATCCAATTATAAAGCTATTGCCCTGTAATAGACAACCCACTGTACCTCTGGCAGAGTACCTCTCAAAGTGTGTGTGTGTGTGTGTGTGTGTGTGTGTGTGTGCGTGTGCGTGTGCGTGCGTGCGTGTTATTGAACCGCAAACCTCTGAAACATTAGCCAGACATCCTGCTAGTGGAAAAATGCTAACCTAGGTGAAATGTTACCTGGTCATTGTATAAAAGGAGGTGAGGTTTTGTTTCATCACCTCGCCGGCAGACGGTTTGTGTACATTATGCAACTGACACTGAGCTGCGGTTGGTTCATGTTGTTTGTTGTGGCTGGGAGCGGTGCTGTAGTAGAAACTAATTCCTGAACCAGAAGCAAGCCATAAGCATTTGTTTCCTTTCACGTGTTTGATTTAAAAGAATCTTCGCTGCGATATGTTATGCTGCCAATTTTGTGTAGTTTAAAGGTAAATGTTTACAATGCCTTTTATCCTTACCCCATTATTATGAATCTGCATTTAACTTGAGATACAAGATAGCAGTGGAGATGTCAATATTACCCATCTGCTCATCCATAGGGTAAATTATGTTACTGAAAGATCGTAGACTAGTTTCTGCAATCAGAACGTGTCACCAGATGTACAAGTATAAAGAATAAGGAACTGAAAAAGACGACACAAGTATTCACTGAGCTGTGAATGGGGGCTTGTTTATTTGACAACAAAACAAGTAGTGTGAAAAGATTCTTTGCATCATAAATAAAAGGGACACAGTGTTCTTCTTGTACAGACAAAACCCAAGCCCATTACAACAAATCCCATGCGTTTAAATGTCAGAGTAACAAATTGCGGAACCATAAAAATTATTATTTAAGCAGTTCAGGACCTTTTGTGATGGACCTGCTAACTTGATATCTTATCTTCTTGAAAAATACCATTCATCTTAACATCCTGTTTGTCCAAATGGAAACAATCAGTGAGTGTGTCTCTGTGATATCCTGCCAAAGAGATTTATGTACCACCGCAATCGAAAGTGCACAAGCTACTTTAAATGTCTATAAGCAGGTATATACTGTTTCTTGTGCTTGGCGGCGCAGTGCTCCAAGCGAAGTATCTTATCTCGGACACCTATTAGAGGAATAAAAGCGTTCTTATCGCTTCAATTTCTGATTTTACAATACCAAACCGTGTAATGATGCAGAGGTTGAAATGAGAGATTCGAGAAGACCGATGTAATTACGTGATAAACTTCTCAAGCCGAGTAAGGTCACGGTAACTTCGAGCCATGCACATGATGTTAATTGTTTATAGGATCCCAAACAGATTCTGCAAGTGCAGCTTGCTTGTGTGAAATGCATGAATGCATCTATGCACACACTTGCATATGCACCCTTTACACACACACACACACACACACACTATACACACACAATATTTTAAGCTTTCGTTGCACTCTCACTGTTCTTTCTCAGAGGGCACCTGGCTGCAGCCCTAGAGGATCTGCTGCAGAGAGTTGGTTTATTTTAGGACATATTCCCTCCCTGTCAGACGCACAAGCTTGTCTTTGAATGTCACTGGAGAAAACAATTGAGCAGCTGAAACATTTCCCCTGTCATAGGGGACTGAGCTCATTTTAGCTTTTGTAGACATGCTAACAGATCATGTTTGTTTGATACAGGCTAACTAGTCAGAAGTTAACACTGTCTTTTTAGATGTTTGTTTCCTCTCCCTTCATCCCATATCACTGCATTCTTAACTATTTTAATTTGTCGCGCAGTTCTTTTAATTCGCCCAGCTTGTGCTCCCTTGTTCCCCGCCAACCCCTGATGCCCTTGCCCTCTTTGTTGACTCACTACTAACACAGTGTGGCATATCTCCTCTCCTGGAGGGCCTGACGTCTGTAGCATCACACACTGTGCCCTTCAAAGACCCATCTGGTAGCTGTTGAACTGTGTGTTTGTACGTGCGTGCGCCTATGTTTCACAGGAGGGGGAGAGAGGTGGACATAAGTCAGCGATAGATCGACACACGCACATTAATGCTCAAGTCACTGTAATGGTGCGATGTGAGGAATCTTGCAGCTGGAAGGCACGGGAATCGAATAAGAACATAGTGTGATGTTGATCGTCACTGTCCTGCCCCGTGACTGCAGATGACACATCAGTGGTTGCACAGGTCTGGCTTCACATGGCTGATGGTGTGACTGTGGTTTCATAATGCTGTTATTTCCTCATGGCTGTACGGGATGACAAATCAGGATGTGGATAGTAATACAAAGAGCAAATAAAGACTAAGATTGTCAAGTATAAGGCAGGTGTGTGTTAGAAATAATATGTTTTCCCAGTAAAGGACAAACCAAGAAAATGTTAAAAGTGGAATATGAGATCAATAACATAATTCATGTCTCTCCGCAGGTATTCCCTCCATTTCCTGGTGCAGAGTGGTCTGTCCTACAGTATCATGGTCTTCGCTGGTTTGGAGCACATGCATAAGTAAGTGCACAAATGAAATGCAAAATTTGATTTAATAATCGACAAGGTTATTTGGCCTCGTGGTTCCTCATCCCACAGAACTGTAGAACTCCTCATCTTTTCCCTCATTTATAAACCTTGAAAGGGCAAATGGAAGCATGACAAAGACATTTGCCAAAGCCAGTAAACCAAAATCTCGTCATAAATTTTAAATGATATGAATGTAAATGCCGAGCTAGCTATGGACCGATCTTGTATTGTGCGTCATCATTCATGTTTATTTGAGGCATTCCAGCCTGGGCCACAATGACTATGATTCTTCCCTCTGTGACCATGCCTCATCCACACACACACACACACACACACACACACACACACACACACACACACACACACATTGCCCAAAATGTTGTTGTTTTGTATACCAGAATTCAAGGTTATAAGTGCAGGTGTGAACAGTAGATGTTCCGTCTGGGGAGAGCACTTAAAATAGATGGTAACAAAATATCAATCACAAGAGCGACCGCCCTCTGAAAGAAAGGACTCAAAACCCAATGGCCGTGACCTAACTCACAGGAAGGAGCGTTTTTAATTCAAAAGTCATCTCGCATTACTACGGGAAGGTTATCCCTCGACAAACAGCGCTAGTGTGCTTCTAGCCTTGGGTTCTGTGCTTTTGTGTATGGGGATAGATAAGCTGCTCCCTCTTTACTGTAGCTCGTATGAAAAAAAACAAAAAACTCTGGCTGTCGCCCAAGCCAAACCAACACACCTCCATCGCACTCGGAGATAAAGTTCACTAAGCCACCCCCCCCCCTCTTTCGGATGAAGGTGCAGCTCAGGACCAGAAAGGAACCACAGAGGCAGGACGCTCTGACATGTTTGTGCTAGAAGAGGCCGGTGAACCTATCACCTCAGGTGAAATATCAATGCAGCAGGTTGGGATTTTTGTGGTGCCGTGTGCTTTTGGCATCGCGGTGTCTAACCCAAGGCCTCTGCTCTTTGATCTACACTTGAGTTGGTAAACACGGCAAATATTTCAAGACGTTATATGCATATGTGTTCGTATATACAGGAATGTGAGTTACCTTTTACACTATACAGTTTTATTTTCCTGATTTTTTTTTTTATTGTCTGTCTTTTGTTTATTTGAATGTTCACTTTAAAAGAAAAAGAGGGAACCACCACTGTAAGCCCGAGATATAAACTGTCTAAATGTTGGTCTACTCTCTCAATAAAAGTAGAATTGTCAAATTCATCTAGACGTAGAAGTAGGCCTATGGTGAAACTCTCACCTTGCCCTACCACCTTCTCAGGAATATTATGTGTCCCTTTTTTAATCCTGCATTTGTTCCTCGTGTCCTTTTCTTTCAAAACTAATCTTGATAATTAGATTGTCGCTTTCTCTCTTCCTCTGTTTTCTTTTTTGTTGTTGTCCCTTTTCTTAGTACTTTATCGCTCATCTCCCAGTAAGCCATCCCTTCTCTTTATGTATGTACACACTGTAACATTTGCTGATGATAATACTGCTGAGAAGAGAAAGAATGAATCGGTGCAATGCTGAATATGTACACTTAGTAACACCGTCTACTGTGAAACTTGCTCGCTGCACGTTAAGAACATGTCCTGAACAGCAGCACTGTGGCAGGACTTGTGTTCTCTATTTGTTGTATTCCCACTCAGATACCCGGCCCTTGGGGGGGTAAGTGTAGAGTGAGTGCAGTGTGACAGCTTTATGGAGTTGCTAAAAGCTCTTTTTTTTTTTGTTGGACTGTGGGAAGGGCTGTGAATGTGAACTCAGCTTAGTGTGGTTCTAAACTGACCACTTTGTTCAGCAGCGAGGCATCAAATTTCATGCTATTCTACTCTTGTGCAGCTCTGGATCTCTTGCCTCTCCCCTAGAAGTGCGGCCGAACTAAAAGTTTGGTATAGTTTAGCTTTGTGCGGTGAGAGAGTACCCTGCAGAAAATCAGTAAACAGATTCCTGTAACATAATACAAAATAATCTCACCCCGCTTGATGCACATGAACACGCCTCCCCATCCGCAGACGGAATGTACAATTGTGGCGAGCTGCACTTTAGCCGTTCTCCGGTTTGGATTCGCTGCCACTCTCTTTGACAGTTTGTCTGTTGGATGCGGTGAGCAGACAGGGAATGTTCTAGAGGCGCTTACCTACTGAACACAGGACTGCCTGCTGGTTGACAGCAAGGAGAGCGAGAACTGTAAAATCGTTTCATATGGTGTTACCAAAGAAGAAGGCTGTGACAGTAATGCCCTTTTTTTTCATTTAATACCATAACGCAATTCTAATAACTCATCAGACAAGACGTGCGATCAAGCTTGATGTAAATGAAGTCTATAAAGTGATCATTGTAGCTCTGGTGCTTTATTTTCTTAAAGGAGGATTTCTATTGGTTGACGCAAATTTACAGAATGGCAGGTTGGTATTTTCCTAGGTCAGTTGTTTTCGCACCGCCTCGCCAAAAGTCTACTGGTTGTAACCAGTTTCGTCAAAGAGTTTGTTTAAAAAGAGGTCAAACTGAACAATAATTCACAAGAAATAAAGCAGAAAAAACAAACACAATTATGTGTAGTGGAAATGAGTTATTAATTCTCTTTCTTCTTTCCTATCCTGTTAATCATCTTGTGACCTCTTGTTTGGGCGCTGACCTACAGTTTGGTAACCAAAGTTAAAGCAAACAGTGCTATAGTATCCACGTATGTCTGTTTGTTACCTGAGGGAGTGGGGGTGGACTGAATTTGACCGGAGGAGGGAAGTGCAATGCTGACAGTTGAGATGTCTCCGCCTAGATATTTACCCAGCATCCCAGGCCCACTCCCAACCTAGCGAGTCAAGAACACTACATCAGCAGGGCAAACACTTTGCAGCCCAGAAGCACTGAACTTTAGCAAGGCGGGGTTGTCTACCTACTCATGAACTTACGGATACACTCAGGAGGGTCCCGGGTTAAGGGTGAAATGAGAAAATTGTCTTCTATCCGTAACATAAGCACGGACCATTCAATTGGAATTTTAGTTTTGGTGTGAAGGCGTGACTGTGAACCTGACGGGGATAAGTACGCAAATTACCAATTCACAGTCACATGCTGAACAGATGGAAATTTCCTCTGAATCTGTGTATGCATTAGTGTGAGCATTAAGTGTGCCTCGAGGCATTTAAGGAGAGGTCTTGGAGTCTTCAGACATTTATTTATAGCCAGGTTTTTTTCTTAAATTTTCCTTGCTCCATGAGCAGTGCGTATCCATACCTGCGGCTCCTGTGTGGCTGCTCGTCTACGCGTTGACCTGCCGACCGCTGTCCCACAGTGGGAGTCCGGCCTACTTTTAGTCCCGGGCTCCATCCGATGCCTAGAGTGGAAATGAAACACCCCCCTCTGAGCTGTGAATTACACAAACACAAATCAGAGGAGGATAAAGACAGGATCCCTGGTGGGCCTGCTGCAAATATAGCTGCTGCAGCACATATTGCTCATATCCTCTCATAACTGCAGCTGCGTGCTTCTAGTAGAGAAAGCTGATCTTGGTGAAATAGCGTCGTTGCTAAGGATTGACAATGTTCAGTAGTACGTCATATAGTCTGGTGTTGAGCATATTTGTGTTAAAGCTAGTAAAATATCTGCCAGATGTATAATGTATGTTGTTTTTAATGCAAAACTCTTTTTTACCTTATCTTGACCTGATGGTTTGCAGCAGGTTATTGTCATTTGCTTCAAGAAAATGGCAACCGTGTTGAAAGCAAGTGTAACAGGACAACATGTCTTACTTTATAGGCAGGACTTTAGTTCAGTGTTTCTTTGTACAGTGTATAATACAGCAGAGAATAACTTGTGTAGTCCAGTGACTAGTACCGTAAATACGATTTGATAGGGAATTTGTGAAAGTCAACTTCCGTGGACTTTTGTTGAAGGGTTGGGCCGATTGGCTGACAAGTCATCGACCACTGAGCCGTGATTTTAAAAGCACGACAAATTGTACGTTGCATGCCAAGTGTGGGTTGAGTACAAACACAGAACTCTCAGAGCACGTAACAGGATTGTATTATAATGATCTCCTCTTCACATCTCTGCCTTCTCTGAGGGTTATGTGATTGGTAGTAGTGTGAGTGGTCTATTTTGTTTTGTTTCTATAAATGCTTGGCAGCAGAGATCAGATGATGTCTTGGCTGCGACTTGGACTGCTGCTGCAGATACAGTAGGATCTCAGAATCAAGAAGTCCCGCTGTGTCTTATCAGCAATGCAGCTTCGCTCTAGCTAGCGTGTTGTATTCCTTAACAGAGCAGCACAATCCTCTTATTATTGACAGCAGAGGAATGCTAGCTAGCTAGTTCTGACTTGGGCTGACTCTGCAACAGCTTTGTACAACAGGCTTTAGTGCTGCTCTGTCTTTGCTCTTCTGTTGAAAGCTTGTGTTGTCCTCTGTCTTCAACCACTGACCCTGACACATTATTGGAGCCTCCTCTCCTCTTTTGTCCATTTTTTGACCCCCCCTTCCTGTCCCATTCATAGCTCTGTCCTGGTGCAGAGGCCACTGTCTTTTGTACTTTACTGGGGGGGGGGGGGGGAGTCCTTGTTCTGCCACAGATATGAGAACAAAGGGATGGAGTTAAACTGAGGTTAAACGTTCACAATATGTGCATTAAGATGCCCTGCCTGAAAAGAATGTTGAGAATGTTAGAAAATATGCATTTCATAAATGTTTTTGGCTTTTGAACGCAACATTTCTGTATTTCTGCAACAAAGCAAATCCCCTACATAGTGCTGTGTGATTACTTAATTCTCTAATCTCTCTTCTTCCTTTTCTTGCACAGATACTGCTTCATCGTGACACTTGGTTATCTGATATTATGTCAGATCACGCGAGTCTACGTGTTTGACTATGGCATGTACTCTGCAGACTTTACAGGGTAAGACCACAGAGCTCTTTATAATCGTTTTGGTTCTTAATGAAAATCCTCCATTGGTCTTGATTTTAAATGCTATATGGAATACAAAGCAAAAACAAAAACAGAAGTTACCGGTAAGAGTCGGGGGAATATATTTAGATATGACTCAACCAGTCTGAGCCAGACCGCAACAAGAGCGTGTCATACTGCTGTGTCCGCAGGAGGACGTCGATAGCGACGTGGTTGGTTCCCACTCCTCCAGACTGTCTGACAATTCAAGCAGACAACCTGCACACCCTGCATGGTGGGGGTTGTTAGTTGCTAAGCAACCCAATGCAAACCTATACTGCCTCTGCGAGGGCAGAGATTTCACTCTTTCAACTACCTTGTCTGCAATCCCTTCGTCTTTATGGAAAATGTCAAATTCACGTTTTCCTAAAAGTCAGCGTGAACCTTAAAAGCCAAATGTGGTTTGTTGCACAGGGAAATATCTGGCATGATGCTTGTTTTTGACTCTGTTGATTAACATGATTCTGCCACCAGCTGTGTTCATATATGAAATGAGTCAAGAACCTGTACTTGCTGATGAACAGAAAGAGTGTGCTTATCTAAAAGCAGGTTAAAGCATATGAGAGCACTGTACAATGTTATTTGATAGACAATGGCTTTATTAAGTCACGAGAAAGAGGGCTGAGTAGCATAGGACTGCATTATGGCTAAAGAATAGAGAACAGGAAGTTAAATGTATTGTGCAATTATCCTGGAGGAAACTTCCTATTGTGGGTATATAGACATATAAAGCCATTACTTACGTGTTGCCACCAACACTTTCAAATGGGCTAGCAGTTTAGCACGATAACGTCCTGTAAACTAACAATAATAATAATTGTTAATAAAAGTTGAACTAAACACTGTGATGGGTGCTTGTAAGTGGTTTTGAAATTCTCATCATTAACATGGCCTTTTTCCGTTTGATGCTCTTCATCAGGCCCATGATGGTTATAACACAGAAGATTACCAGCCTGGCATTTGAAATACACGATGGTAAGACGAGCATCAAAGTGTCTCTTAAAGCATGTGTGTTTTCAGTTTTTGTGTGTGTGTGTGTGTCGTCTGTGATTTCTTTTCTTTTTTTTGAAAGAAGTGAAAATGGTTCAGTTCTCTTTTGAGTTTCCAAACGGATCACATGGCCACGTTTCCGAGCCAGTAGGCAGTTCTGACAATGGACTAGTGAACCAGACAGCAACACAGTTATGTAATGGAGAAATGGCAAAATGTGCCCCCCATTTCTCTCTCTGCCTCTCTCTCTAACAGCTTAATGGCTGACTTTAAACACCATTTGAACTTGCCTGCAAACTGTTGACATTGGCTATTATAGCTTTAACCCTGCACAATGTAAACAGTGTATGTTGTAAAAAAAAAAAAAAGACAGAAGAAAAAAATAGGGATTGATGCCGGGGTTAAAACAAACGTGTTACGTGTGATCAAGTATCAGAAAGGCTTAGAGATTGAGAGGATGACGAAAGTCACTCAAAGCTTTTTAGTTCCCACTTGGAGACTTCAGTCCCCTCAGGATATTCTAGACTGAACACAATCATCGGTCTTATAGCAGTTTGTGTATTGATGTGTGTGTCGGTGGGTGCATGCATGTGTAGGCAGTGTAGAGTAGTGTTTTCAATTCTGTTCAGGTCACTGATTCTCCTCGCAACTGTGAGTCTAATGAGAAGATAAGACTGTAATACCCTTCCTCAGAGAACCGTCACACCCTGATACCTGCCTGCTGATTATACACACACACACACACACACACACTGCACAGTAGTTTGCCATATATTTGTTTGCCATACAGTAAAATACTTGCGCTCACATTCCAGTAGTTATTAAAGGCAAAGTGAAGCAGCTTCACAATTCATCTTTTTCATTCAGTTTATTTGGTTCAGAGGTTTTAAGTGTGGCCTTGGTACTAAGCAAAGCCTTGCACCATGAGCCATACACTCAACCTGTACATGTACCCCCATGCTGCCAAAGCTGACCATAAGTGTTCAGTCTAATACGTTGCAAAGCTGCAGGTCTTCATAAACAAAAAGCAGACTGATTTTAATTCAAATTTCCCCAGACATTAAGCCCAAATAATAGACTTTTACTAACCTTCTCAATAACGATAGTAACTGCTCTCAGGATGTCTGGCCAAGTGTAATATGACCTTAGAGTATTTATCAGTAAGCAGTCGATGCAATTGCTTAATTTCCTCCGTTTGCTCTGTATGAATGGCCCTGTTTACATTACAGGGCCATTCACACATGTCCTTCCTGGCCTCTGAGCCAATGTGTTGCAATGACGGGTGCCCCTGGCAATGGGTAGGTTTGATTGCAAACCTTGAGAGTCAGCACTTGTCATTACTATGAATGTCATACACTGCTGTTACTATTGAATGAAACAGACTTTTCAGAGCATGCTTCGCAGGTGTACATGTACGTGACTGAAATCTATTTTTATCAAAGTGACATGTTTCTCCTTGCGTCTGTCTGTAGGTTTGACCAAGCGAGAGGGGCAGCTGACTCCCAGTCAGAAATACCTAGCTATCAGGTATGTGACTCAGGTATGTTTTTACTGCCTCAGACAATGGGTTCATTCAATCAAGCTGAATTTAAAAAGTTGACATGGTCCTAAAATAATTAATGAACTCAGTCTGAAAGGAACTACTATATATTTTTTAAATAAAGACGTCATTGCTCTCTGCATAGGATATCACCACACTGCCTCTCTTTCAGGCTCTCTCTCGTGTTGTCAAGCAGTTGTTAGGCACTCGGTATCTAGCAAACCACACATTCACTGCTCTCATGTGAACTGTATTGTAGGAATGCCCTACGCTCTATCTGTCCTGCTTTACAACCGCAGATTCCTTTCCCTCACGGTTACTATTGGAGATGGTAGTACGGCTGAGCTGCAGAAACAACGTATAAAGCAGGATTTGAGTGGGGAGATGAGTTGCTACTGTAAGCTAGCAGGGAGTTAATATGTGATGACCTAGCTGAGCAGAACAGAGATAAGGGACAGAGCACAGAGCAGGACTGACATCTTGACACAATCTTTGCAAAAAAAACTGTTAAGCACAGCTTGGAAATACACATAAAATGCACTTATCATAGGCTGAGCCAGTGTATCACCAAGGTCCCAGATATGAGGCAACAAACCTTTTTGTTTCATAAACCTTCGCTGGGCTACTATGAGTCAGCTGCTTCCTCTGAGATGGCTACTGGGAAGGTGATGAATTAGCAGTCGAAACAAGAGCTCCTGTTCGGGCTGTTAGATCGCTACCTCGCCCTGCAGATAAAAGTCAGCGAGGAAGAGAAAGAGACCACAAAAGCTTCAGAGTCGGTCAAGGCCCTCCCTCTTGTCCTGGACAATTCAATAGAGTAGACCGTACTGGTTTCTCAGCAGTGGACAGGAAGCCATCTCTACATCTGGTATTTTGTCATCCATTTTTTAAAATAAATGTTCTAATCCATTTCCCCACCCCCCCTCTTATATGTCTGCTCTTGTCTCTTCTCTGTTGCCCCTTAAGGCGGATGCCCAGCTTGTTGGAGTACTTGAGCTACAACTGTAACTTCATGGGCATCCTGGCAGGGCCCTCCTGCTCTTACAACGACTACATGGCCTTCATCGAAGGCACGTGCTACCAGCCGCGCCACCAGGAGAACGCCAACGGCAAGGAGAACGGGAAGTACAAGCAGAGCGAACCCTCACCCAAGGTACAAGTGCATGCATCATGTGGCGTCTGCAAACAGCTTAAAAGTAGACTTGCATTTTGTGCTGAGGTGGCTGAAAACATTCAAAAAATGATCCAAATTTTGGTTAATGTTTGGGGAGGAAAAAAGACCCAAACACTAGTGGAGCCGTTCTAAGGTGTGCAGGGTTATTAGAAGGCGCTTGGTTCCTTTTAGAGGAACGGAAACTGAGACAGTATTGACAAACGAATGACGCAAATGTCTAAACCTCAAGGTTATTTGTGTTTGCTTGCTGCATAATGCGTTCATAATTTAATTATGTGATGTGAAATGTGAGTGTGTAACAGAGAGGTACACAGACGTCGCTGAATAGAAAACACTTGAGTTAACCTCGAGTCAACTGACTTCTGAAGTATCAACGTCTCCTAATGTGGTCATTGTTGTTTTGGAATATAATATGATGTAATGGATTTTGAACTGGGCTGCTGTATCCCGCTCTACCTCTCTCACCTCCACTCAGAATGATGTCATCTCCAAGCTGTGTACATGTGCCATCTCGCTGGCCATCTATCTGTCGCTGTGCAAGCTGCTCCCGGTGGAGCACTCCATAGACGATGACTTTGTCAGCTCCACCCCCTTCCATCTTCAGGTCATCTACCTTTACCTGGCCATGCTGGCTCTGAGGCCAAAGTACTACTTTGTCTGGACACTTGGTGAGTTTGATGTGACTTTAGAGAGTGCAAAAAGTATGTGGGTGGCCTTTGTGTATCTCTGTCTTCTTCTGTCAATAATGAACTTAGACTGAACACTTAAACTGATGCCAATTTTATACATAGTTTTACTGCTTGTGTTTCTGTTCACTACTACTGCTCATTTAAGTGTTATGAACTCAATGAACTGTTCTTGGCTCAGAGAATGTTGTATGTCAGTATGTTGTGTTGCAGCATAAAAAACAAAGTCGTATTTAACAGCATCTCTTTACATAACAGTGCCATCTAGTGCTCAGGTGGAAACTGCAGCTCTTCCTTCTTACCAATGACAAATACATGTGATGTCAGATCTCCATCTGTTTCTGTCGTTGCTTCACAAACAAATGTATTCTAAGGAGACGGCGCTGCTGTCATCCTTTTACTGCTGCAGTAACATTTGTACCTTTCTCTTGCAGCTGATGCTATCAACAACGCAGCTGGATTTGGCTTCAATGGATACAACAAAGATGGCTCCACCCGGTGGGACCTAATATCAAACCTCAGAATTCTGGACATTGAGGTTAGGCTCTTTTTATGAGAGGTGTTATATCCACATAAAGTCGTTTTTCAACTAAAGCCTAATGTTGATTTGTTTTGGGTCCAATTTCAGTTTGCCACCAGTTTCAAGATGTTCCTAGACAACTGGAATATCCAGACGGCTCTTTGGCTCAAAAGGTAAAAGCATTCAGGTTGCAATGCTGTACCGTGCTCAGTTTGCGAGAGGGTTGCCGTAATGTACGATGCTTATCTGCACATCTCAAGTCTAGCATTTAGATTTTTAATCATACTTGACTGAAACACGTACACACTTATCAAAAATAATTCAGTTCATTTATTTATCATTTTTTATTCTCTGAAATCATATCATTCATTACAGTTTTGTATGATTACATAATAACATAGGAATAAATACATCATAAATAGATAATACATGAAATAGTAAAAGAAAATAAGGTTAATAATTAAAATAAATAACCAATTGGGTTTGCAGCAAATAATTATATTCTAATTCCAAAAACAAACCGATGACTTATATTGCAGTCCATAATGTGATCACATTTGATGACAACTACTATACTTTAGTCTCTTTTCTTCAAAGGTAAGCCGGTGGCTTTCTTTTAGTTCGACTTGAATTGTTTTTACCAAATGTGTGTCCTGTATGTCTTCTCCCCAGGGTGTGCTATGAGCGCTGTCACATCAACCCCATGGCTGCCACCTTCCTGCTGTCGGCCATGTGGCACGGGGTGTACCCCGGGTACTACCTGACCTTCCTCACTGGCATTGCCATGACCATGGCCGCACGTGCAGTGAGTACACATACAATACCCATTGTTGGAGTTTTTCCTAGCCAGATTCAGCCAGATAGATAACTCTGGAGTGGTACATTATGCTCTTGCAGTTTAGGAATCAACCACATTGAGAGTCATTATAGACTTTTTGTCTAAGAGCTCTTTAGATTTACCACTGCTACTTAGCAGAACCACAAACACAGAACAAATACCCTTTATGGAGAGTATGGGGATAATAAAGTATCCTAGTATACCACTATACCTCATGTTCAAGTGTGAGGCCATTACCACTAATCTGTGCTAAGCCAGACCTCTTTCCTCTAGTCTTGTGAAAGAAGGAGACAAGAGGATATTTATGTAGAGACAGTGGAGTGACGCTACAGGGGAGATAATCTACTCGGAAAGGGTTGATTAACTGAAACGCCCGCACAGTAAATTTGTTGTGCAGGTGAGTTCCTGCATGGACTTTATTCTTCTTTGTCTAAAGGAGGACTGACCCAGTTACACTATGAAACTACTGGCCACTGCCCACACAGACATGCTCAGAGATAGATTTCTCTGAAGAGTTATGAGATGGAAAAAGACACAGAGAAAGAGGGGAGGGGGGAGATGAGCAGATTATAGGCAGAACTAGGCAGTAATGCCTGCTGTCATTAAAGAGTTCAGGAACTAGGCCAATTGGTTAAATTCAAGTTTAGTCAGTTGTACAGTAAAATGAGTGGGATGCAATTTAACGTTTACAGATTCGTTCACTTGAGAATAATGTTGGGAAGTTTAACTCACGGGATGTTTTTCTTCTCTTCCAGGTAAGGCACAACATCAGACCACACTTCCTAGTCTCTGACTCGTACAAGCGCATCTATGATGTCATCACGTGGGCGTGGACTCAGGTTGCCATCAGTTACACAGTGGCACCATTTGTCCTACTCGCTGTGGGGCGCTCACTCAAATTCTACAGGTTTGTGCATTTGATTGAATAGTGTGTTGGTGTTGATCCAATATTGTTAAATAAATGTTAAAGTAAGTTTGCTTTTTGATTGTTATATTATGCATGTAAATGAAGTTACCGGCCATATCACTTCTCTTTCATTAGCCGGCTTCCCTCTTGTTAGGGTGCAACAGTTAATTAGCCACTCATCCCTAACTATGACTAATTATGATGCGTATTATAGCGTTGTCAATTGCACCACCTTTCTCAAAGCTATTATGCTAGTGTACAGCTGTTTATAGAGTAACAACATATTTAGCAGATATAATGTTTAACATGATCACCATTGTAGTTTAGTGTGTTAGCATGCTAATGTTTGCTAATTAGCACTTAACACAAAAATGGCGACCTCATGGTGGCACTAGAGGAAAAGTCAGGGGATCACCAAAGTCTTTAGGATTCATCCTCTGGGGATCATGAATGTCTGCACAAAATGTTCGGGCGATTTCATCCAACGGCTGTTACGATGTTCTTCTCCAACTAGTACTTATGATAAACTGTGTTGAGATCATTTTTGGGATGTCTCTGCAGGTCCTGGTACTACTGCTTACATCTCCTCTGCCTCCTGGTGGTACTGGCCCTCCCTGTCAAATCGAGACGCCGGCAGGCCAAAGAGCAGCAGGACGGCCTACAGGACAACCAGACAGACCACAACAGCACAGACAACAACTGCAACCAGAAAGACAAAGCCACATGAGGCTCAGGACAGTGACGCTCAGTCCCTCTTCAGCAGCAGAAACCCTGAGAGGAACTAGAAACCACTGAGAGCTGGAGTGTGGCGAGTCTGTTTACCTGACAAAGAACCAAATATCGGACGCTCTGAGAATCCTAACAGACAGAAAAACACAAGTCAATGTTCTGTCAAAACTTCCCGTAGCAAGGATGACAGCAATCACAGTTTCTGACATGGATGAGAGACCAGGATGTAAACTAATGAGAGATAGTGGTTACTTTACATTACATTAGTGGAAATGAAGACTTCCAAGCTGCCTTAAACCCTCTATGTACTCTGCTGGTGAAAATAACAGTTGGATGGCACGCTGCATGAACCTAAATGCAGCTTCACCATTGTGGTGTCAGGTTATACAAACAGATTAGATGTGCAGTATGTGGAGGGTTTTTGTCATTGTCTGGATGCAAGCCTCTGTTAGGTGGAAACAGAAAATGTGTTCATGTAAAAGAAACATAACCTTTATCATCAGCTGCCAACTTCAAACAGGCCTTAGGATCCTCAAAACATTGTTTGATTTAAAAAAAAAAATCTTTATTGGAGAAGAATTCACATTGTACGTGTTTTGTATTTAGATGTTTGTGGCAACACTCTTCAACTCCATTCTCAATGTTTTTTTTTTTTTTTTTTTTTTTGGGATGAATTGACTGACATAGAGAGTCCCAAAGTGGAATTCAGATCTCGTCCGTCTCCAGCAGTGGAAAGTCTAAAAGAGGCACTCAAGAGTTACTAAATGGATTTCTGTTTGTTTTTATAATTTTCATATCTGCTGCTTTTTTGGCAAACTTGACTCATCAGATAAATGTGTGTGCGTGTGTGTGTGTTGATCTTTACCCTTTTGTGATTTCAATATTTTCTTTAAGGATTTCTGACCTTGTTTCAGGGGTGTGGTTTATACTTTCTTTTTTCATGTGATCATATTTTTCATACAACAGATTTACTCTGTGTTCACATGTCTTGCCTCTGTAACACAAGTATCCAAAACTATTTAATTAATGTAAGTCCTAAATAATAAAATTGTATCATTTGGGAAACTCAGTGGATTGTTAACATCACCGTTGAACACTTGCAAGGTTTAATTAATTGTCTTAAATCCTACAAATATAACAAATCTAGTCGGATTACCACATCCATTGAAGACTTATTTAATTACCTAAATGTTTTGTAGCCATAATTATTACAAGCCAATTCAATACATTTAATAATAAAAAAAAAAAAAAGGTTTCCAAATTGATGCACAGTACATAAAAGCACATATTGTGTTCAGGCTGCAAACTATGTAAGTGCAATTGACATTTGTCTGAGGAAATCTGATACGGTTATTTATGTATGTGACATAATAATATTGTACAACATTTCAAAGACAGACCAGCTGTTGTGGTAAATGTTCTTATTTCATATTGTGTGCACTTATGTTAGAATAGGAGATGTTTCAGGGTGCATTTACTGTAGGGTAAAAGAGACACACTGGTTCCTCACGTTGTTTTGGTTCACGGCTCACCTTAAGCCTTTTTGAAATCCTATTTACTCTTTATAACATGCAGCAGTTTAAACAGCCACCCCTGTGATACATTTTGTATCATTATACATTTTTATGGATTTAGTTGAGGAATTGTGGTGCAGAGGAGGCAACCTGAAAGGCACCTCACTGTTGTTTAGACATTCACAAGACACATTTTTACATATCTGTTAGCAGGAAACGTTTTGAGAATTTCAAGCCCACAATATCCTGAAGTCGTACTTTTTTTTTTTTCATCTAATTGTCAGTAATTTGAGTTGGTTTGGTGCATTTGCGTTATGTAAAATTATAACAAAGCAGCAGAGGTGAGCTTTTTCATTTATTTTAAAGATTTTCTAACATTTGCATATTCCTGCCATAACTGTGTGTGTACCAGTATTCATGTGATCCGTACATGTTGATGTGGTCTCATGTAAACTATATTTGTAGCCTGGGCCCTGCGTAGGCGAGCGTGGCCCACCTAAGGGAAAGGGATGTCATTCTACAAACATAGCGATTATTGCACTGCATGGCCACCCAAACCAGCAGATCAATGCAAACGGCTCCATATGTCCAAAGTGCCAAATCATGAATGGCGCGTTTTTGTTTTTGTGTGTATGTGAGCATGCGTGCCTGCGCGTGCGTTTGTGTGTGCAAATGTGTTCATGTAGTATGTGCGTTTGTGCGCCTGTGTAACATAACGGTTATTTTTGTGTCAGAAGGAAATTTATTGAAAGATTTGTATAACAGTACATTAAAATTCTGATTTATGTGGCAAAATAAAGAGAAATTATTTTTAAACACTAAAACTCAAAATATATGTCTATTTTTCTTGTCTGATAATGGAGATTAACTTGAGCAGTAACACTGATGTTACAATGTTAGCATTTGGTCCAGGGCATGCTCAACAACACACTATGTCCCTGAATTGTTGTTGCTTTTTACGATGACGTTTTACACTGCAGGTATATTGACTTGTCTTAGCAGGAAAAGCACAGGTGAAACTAATTCCATTAACAATGGTTCTACTCCATCAAGTGTCCCAGTAAGTCATTACAGTCAGTCAACATGCACAACACCAAAGACCTGGAATTAGCTCTCCCGAATTTCACACAGTCGTTATTAATTTGTTAATCACACCTTCGCTTTTCCTGCTATGATTATATCGCTTCAAGCTGCTGAAATGTTACAATACAAAATATATTTTAAAGAAATTTAACAAAGTCACTGCAATGCTGTTTACCTATGATGCTGAAATGTTCAATGGGTATTTAAAGGGGTCATGTCACAATATACTGTCCTGTATGGCACCACTGGAAATTGGTGCGATAGGATTTTTTCACACAGGACATATTTGACGTTCACTATAGGAAAAGTACAGGTGTAAATGATCATCATTAATGTAATCGGTAACACCTGTGCTTTTCCTGCGATTACAAGTCAAAATGTGTGCTGTGAAAAAGGCCTATGTTGCTCAAGTGTTATGATGAAACTTGATGAAATTTGTTTAACGTTATTCAAAAATATTTTAAATGTTATGTGTTTTACACCACTACCACAATGACATCCCAGTACAATAAGGTCAAATTACTTAGTGTCAAACACAAATCAACTTTTATCAAGGTGTATGTCATTCATGTCTGTATGCAGTTGTCTGACATGCCCAAAGAATGGGCACTCACACTAGAAACCTTTTTTTTTTTGGATATGCCCTCCCTTGGTTAGCACCTTATATTGTAAAAGAAAACAGTAGAGGTGTGTGTGTGTGTGTGTGTGTGTGTGTGTGTGTGTGTGTGTGTGTGTGTGTGTGTATAAGAGTGAGTGATGGGAGCAAGTATTCAGATAATTTTCTATTAAAACTGACTTAAATAAAATTACAGAGGTTTTATCAGCTAAACTACTCAAACATATACTCAAACATATTGATTATGCAGAAAAATTACTCATGGGAGTGTTGTATTATTAAATAATTTGTATATCATATTATTAGATTATTGTCACTGATGCATTCACTTGTAAGCAGCATTTTAATGTTGTAGCTGGTTGAGCTGAAACACATTTACTATTTTATATTGCATACTGTTGGGTATTTTCATGTACTGGAAAACAATTAATAGTATTTGATATGCTCATTATAGATTTTTGTTTTATGTGTATCTTCAAAAATAGTAAACTACAATATAGTATATCCTACTACAATTGAGCCTGACAGTTAAAACATTTAAAATGTTTAGTAATGAACTCCAACTGCCAACAGTAATCCTGTTAGGACGGGGTCCTTATACAAAACAAAATGTGATGAAAGTGTAATGGGGTGGGGAGTTCCTTTTTTCAATCTTTAAAAATATATTTAAATATACAAATATTGCAGACATGTACTCAACATAATGGTACAGAGAATTTTTTTTTTAATCCAAATTTGATAAAAACACGCAAACTCCCTTTTTTTATATATATATATATATATATATATATATATATATATATATATATATATATATATATATATATATATATATATATATATATATATATATATATATATATATATTATAGGTTAGACACTTCTTTATATCTCCCAATGTTTTCATGTTGTGTCCGCCTTAGGTGGAGCAACAGCAGACTTCTGAGTATCATAAATCCTTAATGTTGCTTCAGACGAACAGACCGCTCCATACCAAGCCTGGCATACTCATCTGAGACATAACTTTTGATTTCTACAAAAGTCAGGACACATTTTCAACTTTTATTGGTTCTTTTTTTTTGGGTTGTTGCATAAAAGAACTGCCGTGCCTCGACCTTCCTCCTGGAAATGGGTTGAAAGTAATAAATATTCCCAGTGTTTGGTAAAGATCCTGCCCGACTGAAACGCTGCTTCAGAAATTTGTTCTCAGTAAACCATCGGGATATTGTGGAGATTTGCAACAGTGTTGATATTTTCCAGCTTCTCTAATGTCAAGATTTGCTGAATCTTGTCATTGTCTTCTTTGACCGTTAACAAAATATATTTGGGGTTTGGACTGTCGATCACACAATCCCAGCATTTTTAAGATGTGATATTGTGAAGTGCATTGTTCTCAGTTTCTCTAATATTAATCGATTTTAATTGAGTAAATAATTGACGGATTAATGGATGATCGAAGAAAATAATTGTTAGTTGCAGCCCTACTGTGAAAGAGAAAGCTCTGAGAATCAATCACATGGTGTAGCATGGAAATATAAATGAATCCAATATCAGGGAACAAGACTCATCATCTCCTGTATCTCTGCAAACACCTTCAAAGAATTAGAAAGGACTGTAAATGCAGTCAGTCTCGGTCAATGGCTCAAATTCATTTTTTTTGACTGTGATGATTTGTTTGAAAGTGAAAAAGTTGTGTGTTTCGGTTGAGGGGGTTAACATATTTGGACCTAATGGTGTATGGGGGCGGGCCCCTCAGAGAGTTTATTCTTGGATGGCCAGATCCAGTTTTCAGCACTAGGAGAGAAAAAAAAAAGTGTCACTGGTCCACTGAGCAGGTTCCTGCACTGCTCTGACATCTGGTGCCCTGTCTGTGCCAGGATGCCCCCGCCGCACTCAGGAGTGTGTTCCTGGCGCTGCACCTGAATCCTCTGTTTTTTTACACACACCCACACATACATACACACAAACTATTGCCTATAAACACACTTACACACACACACACACATGCACAAATTGTGGGAAAATGCATTCACGCTGTAACTGAAACAAGCAGGCAAACAAACACTATTTGCCACTACAAGCATTTGCGATTGAACATATGCATGCCACACACACACACACACACACACACACATACACACACACACACACACACACACACACACACACACACACACACACACACACACCTAGCTCTCACACCAGTGCAAGAGCATATGTCACCCCCAACCCCTCTGAGAATCAGTGTAATTAATCAGACCCTCAGATGCAGGCTGCATTCAACACACACACACACACACACACACACACACACACACACACACACACACACACCCACACAGTGCAGGAGGCAGAACACAGCAGAGAAATTGTTGTCAGATAAAATTGTAGTGTTTAGAAGTGATGGTTCATTGCAATCACTGTGTGTGCCAGTATTTGTAAAACAAATCTGCAAATCCTGATGCACTTTATGCTTCTACTTTTTATGACACCGCTTATGAAGATTCAACTAGTTCTCTCCCCTTCATCCTCTCTTCCTCTCTGTTTTGTTGTTCTGACATTCATCAGCCAAACAATCCCCCTCTCAAAGCTGTGACTGGAGCCAGGCACTTCTCGGACACTTCAAAACTTTTTATTTTTTCCCTTCACTAATCGCACTCTGAATGAATACGTAGCCAGGCAATTCAGTCTTAATTAGAGAGACTCTTATCCCAAGTACTGAAACATTAAGATGACACTCTCTTCATTCAGGATTACTTTAATTGGCACAATTATTGTAATTTGGTTGCAATTATGGGCCGGGATAAAAGTGCTGTTCCAAAGCTCATGCGGGTGATTCCCTTTATGTGGAATCCTTTAATAAGCTCTTAAATATCTGGCTGCCAAAAAAAAAATAGAAAAAGGCGAGATCCTATTCTTTTCTTATAATGAATACTTTTGAACTTTTCCTGCCCTCAAATGAAAAGTCTTTATTCTTTGCAACGTAGCCTATTGTTCATGTGAATTCCCGTCGTATTCGTGACACTTTCTGTCATCTAGATGCACGGCAGATGCTCAGAAAAACACAACAATTTTTTTCACACACACAATCTCTGTGTCCTTTTCTGAGTAAACCCATTGTCCCCGTGCTAAAACCCTCCTGGAAGCGATTCAGTAAAATATGAAGTAAAACTGGTAATGCCATAGCTCATTGCACTGCTATTTGCCAAGATTTCTGAAAACGTGTGTGAATTTGTAAATGCTGGTGTGAAACCACCTATGTCTCAATAGAGTTCTTCGGGCTCATCACTGATAGGACATCGGCATTGATTCTACACACCAGTGGGCAGACAGACCCCCTGACTGACAAGTGGATAGATAAAGACGGAGACAAAAAAAAGTGTGGTAGGTGTGAGATAAAGATGGAAAACGGGGAGAGGGTTGGCATTAGATAAGAAAGGGCATTAAGAGAGTGAGAGTGAGAAGAAAAGAGAGTCTCTGGAGGTAAAATGAGGTAAAAGAATCAAAGTGTGTGAATGCTGCAGAGGATCAGACCAGATACCAGCAGGATTACTGCTAGACGAGTTTGCCATCGGGGTGTTCGTGTCTCAGGTATATTCTATGCCTCAGGTGATGCTGCTGCACCAAGTGAGATAGTCCAGGTGGTGGACACACACACAGATTCATGCACATGTCCCCTGGGTCCCACATAGCTGTTTATACAGTGAAACTGGTCGCGTGCGTGTGCGTGTCGCGTGCGTGTGCGTGTCGCACCTGCTTGCATTGTCGTTCCTCCATCCCTCAGGTGTTTATCTGTGATGACTCGGACATAAATCGTCCACAGCTCAACCCCCCCCCCCCCCCCCCCCCGCCCCGCGCTGTGCTGCTCGAAATGTTAAAAAAAAAAAAAAACTTTGCAGCCACGGCCAGTGTGTACAAGGTGACACAGGAGGAGGTGTTTGTGCGCAAGGTGAGGTTTTTGATTGTGTACGTGTGGAGGCTACCACGTGGGGATGGAAAGAACGTCATGCAGCATTCTTTGTTCGAAAATCCTCAAAGCCCTTTTCATTTCTGCCTGTAAGCCGAGGTTGAAGGATTAGTCTAATTGGTCTGAAACAAGAGAACTGCTCTGTTCCCTTTTTGTGCAAAGCATAAAGAATCATTTCAAATGCAAAAGCCTCTACTACACCTCTGACTGGCCTCTGCTCTTTAGTCATAGAGTCGTCCATCAGTGACGACAAGGTTGGATTAACATTTAAATGTGACACTGAGATGGGAGGAAAGGAAGGCTGAGAAGCAGACATCTGCCTGATACTCTGGTATTTCTGTGGTGTTGAGCATTATCACTGATCTCTCTCGCTCTCTGCCGTCTCTTTGTGCCGGAACTGCTGGAAGGTGGGGGGTTGATTATAAATAGCAGCGCAGGGTTGCAAGAGGGTCAGCACTGACCTTTAAGTGGACAACGAGATTTCCCACTCAGTTGCCGCAGGAGCCACGGGCACACTTGATAGTTACACGTATGAACACACACACACAATTGACCCTTAACTGACGTTAACATCCTGACCCTTCAGAAGTCAATGGAAGTCAGGCTCTTTTTAAGGTGTGTGTGTGTTTTAAATACAACACTCAAATGGCAAAGAACGACTAGGCAAGGCCCAAAGTCTACTTAAAGATTGCTATATTGGGAATTTCCTTTTCTTTCCCATCTTTGCTTTTAATTTAGCATGTGTTCATGCTACCATCGGCTGTATCGCTCAAGGATTTAGTAATCAGATTTGTCTGCTGAGGTCTCTTGAGCAATGTGCTTCAGAAAGTTCCTAATAATCAGGGGAGGCACTAACTCAATGCTACAAACTTGGACACAAATTGGAGTAGAGAGAAGCTTACGTAATCAGTTTTACCACAGTATACCACGTACTCTCGGTCTATCTCTTTCTCTCCCATGCTTTTGTTGACATTTTCCTATCACTGTCTCTCATCTTATTTCTGATGCACACATCACAGTGAAGGTAATCAGAGGATTACTGGTTCAGCCTGAGAATCCAAACCATATTTGTCACATTCATCATTCACTGTGTGGATTTTAGCTGCATAACAGACTTATTCCAGATGTATTCTGATCCTATCTACTGCAGAAGAGCACATTTGTCTTCACTTTTGCAGTCCACCCCACTTAACTCTGCATCATACGGCCTATCAACTGACCATTACAGCTATCAAGCAACCACATGCGCTGATATGAACTCCGTGGTCCAATTAGTGTCACAATGAACGCACTTTGCAATAGCCTAAAGATTCTCCAAACTCTCTTCTGCCGCATAAACCACCAAGCTGAGGTTGAGTTTTTTACTATTTGTCAAGAATGAGGCCTTAGTTAAGTTCAGTTAAGGTTCTTGGGGTCTGGAACAAGGAGGCTCCGTTTCGGCTCTACACATGAGTTTAATCAACATTTCGGGGAACCACCGAGTCCTGAGCCTGTCTCAAAAGAGACTCGCTCCCAAGCAGCTCGGTTTTTATCAGCCTGATGTGTTTCCCATTAGCCTGCTTGTCTCTGTGGTTTGCTTTGGGATGCACAGGTCCAGCTTAGTACAAGAGAGTTTCAATTATTGGACTAAACTTTGCCACGAATGTATATGGAAAGCAGACGCTGCCACAAGTTGTCAGTTGGCACTGTCGAGACAAGAAAGAGAGAAAGTTAGAGTCAGAGAGGCAAGCAGAGATGGAGGGTGTCCACATTACTTGAAGCATTTGATTCAAATCAAAGAAATATGTCTGGATTTTAAGGAGACAAAGAACATGGCGTCATCCAAAGTGAAAACATATTTCTGCTCTCCCCCTTTGCCTTTGGGGTGGTGGAGGCTTTGGCAGCTTCCACCGTAACAATAACCTCTCAGCATTGATGCTGCGAGTCCACGCGCCAGCTTGCGGGTCTGTCCGCCTGTCCACTGTTTTCCCAGAGTAGGCCTCGCTGGGTTCATCCACACGCTTGGCAGACACTGTGCCAGCGCGTCTGACCAGGAGAGGAATGTGTCGAACCCGGGCCTGGTTAACTTCTTCACCCACACACTATTGTACTGGTCACACAGTGTCTGACATTGAAACTCTTGAGCTTCTCAAACACAATGTGCACAGGCATTTGTCTGTTCTGCAGGCATCTCTCTCTGTCTTTGGGCCCCTTTATGGAAATGTTTGGCAGCAAGACCACCTCTTTGTGGCGTGTGTGCGCATTTCGTCCATAAGCATAGAGGGCAGCTGTAAAGCAAAGTCAAGTGGCACATTCATACTTTCAGCACCCAAATAGCGGATGGAAGGGATAGAGAGTTGAATTCTGCTCATTCCCGTCAGCTGCAGCGAGTGGGAGGTTGAGAGGAGAAGAAAGGCTATGCTCCAGTCAGCTTTGAGACCTATTAGCATTTGGATAAGCTCAGAAAGCTCCCAGTGGCCCCGCCACACAGAGAGTGGTTGGGCCTAAGCGCCTGCACTACTGCAGCTATAAGCTGGGTCCTGTCAATGGACCCATTGTGCAGGAACGGCTGCCGGGGTGCCCGACGGCCTTTATCTCACTCGTCCTCGGTCTGCTTGAAAGTAGCACGCCGGTTTCCTTGGCCATCCAACCCGAGCATCCATCTTGTCATTTGGCAACTGATTGCCGATAAGAATGGCTTTGTTCATTTTGCCTGTATCGTCTGTTCACTGTGAGGATGACTAAGTCTGAAGTGATTTGTGTCAATAGCTTAATGCCAGCAACTCATCATTAGTTAACTGCAAAGGATGTCATTTGAAGTGGTTAAACCTCATTGACAAACGGCTGTTGTCATTTAATCGGTACTGTTTGTTCTGTAACACCATGCAGTTAAGCATGTTGGCCAGAACCACGCTAATGGATCATCATCTGTCGGCATTTCTATTTCTTCCTACATTTTTGCATTTCTATAATTCTCCTTAACAACCTTATTGATGGCGTATGGTTGGTGCCCTCTGATCTTTACCAATGGTCTTACAGGGCCAGCCTTTAAGTGTGAGCTCCACTTTGTGTCTGATCAGCTGTTCCTGCAGAACGTCATGAATGGACTGCTTACCTTGTCGCTCTTCACCTTTTTTCTTTCCTTCTGTCTGAGTGTAACTCAGTGATGGATGTCCTTCATTTGTTCTTCTCACCAGCTCCCGGTTGTCTTTGGAAGACGCAGCTGTTTGTGCTTCTGCATGTTGTACGACAGCAGGCCAGAGCAAACACTTAGGTCAGCAAAATATGTGCACTTGAAGCTAGCTTATTGAATGTATTTGGGAAATGTACATGAAGGATTTATTTGTATGTAGTCTTGGTTTTCCAAAGGCAACTGACTGTGATAATAAAGCAAGATTAATGAGTTTTTGAATGATTTAGGCTATAACAAATGTATGAATAAAGAATCTGAAGCAGCCAAAGTGTCTGATATAACTAGATAAGTCTGAGTTTGAGTTTCATTTTTATTTTCCATTCTCAGTTTTGTCACAGTACGACCAAACCATTGATTCATGTTAGATAGTCCTATAAAAAGACTCAAGATTCCTTTTAGAAAATCTTTGAAGGGTGTAGCAGAAGGAAGTGCCCTGTGTGTATGTGGGTGTGTGTGTGTGTGTGTGTGTCTGTGTGTATGTTTGTGTGTGAGTCACTGGCTCCTGTTGGTCTGTGTCTACAGACCCACAAATAAACAGCAGTAAGCCAGCTGGAAATGGGGAAAAAGCACAGGCTTCTCTCAGTCTATACGGGTTAATACAGTTCATGGGAAAAGGAACCAAACACCCACACATACTGTACATGTGTTTGTACATGTGTTTTCACATGCGCACACAAACACACACTCCCCCCTTTATCTGTGCATTCGAATTTCCTCATCGTCCCTGCCCAGGTGTATGCGGTGGACATTACACAATTGTTTTTTTGTCTTTGTTGTTTGAATCACCGCTGGTGTCGTTCACTAGTTACTGCTTACGTGTGTGCGTATGCAGGTAACATCTGTGCCTTCAGAGACCCACTCATGCACCCCAGCAGAGGTCAAATGAGCGGGGGGGGGGGGGGATCATCTGTGTGCCAACATGGAGCTTCCTTGACCTCCTGGGTCTTGGTAAAGATTCTATTGGAAGAAAGACTAAGAGAGCTTTGTCCACTGGAGCCCAGCTGTGCCTCCGTGTCCTCCTTGCTCACAGCCTATTCTCTCTTCTTTCAGTCCATGTGTGTCTGTACTGGCAGTTGGGTGGGGTTGGGGGTGACCCACCTGGGCTGTTCTGCTAAGAAGTGAAACTCTGCAGGAGGATTGAATAGGGTCGGGGAGAGATGTATGATTGGAGCAGAGGTTCAAAAGATGTGTGTTCTCAAAAAGAGAAGGACAGGAAGTAAAGGGAGGTCAGCAGTAATGTTAATACTTTGCATACAGTATGAGGGGACATTTGAGGGAATTATGCAGCAGCCATACGAGAGGTTAACTTGACCAGGGGGTGTTTGGGGGTGCAGGGCTTTATCTGATTCAAGTAGATGCTGGAGGAAGGTTGTCAATAATTTAGATTGTACTTCTTGTTCTTATATTTCTTAACCTATCAAAATGCCTTTCTAGAACACCCCCATCTCTGTATTTCTTGCCAGACTTGTACATTTGGTTAGCGACATCCTGTAACCACAAGGTCACAGGTTCGAGCCCTGCAACAGCAGATGTGTCCATCACCAACCATCTGTCCCGTCAAAATGTCCTTGAACAGACGACTGGACCCCTACCTGTTCGCTCACTGTAAGCAGCCTGGATAGGTATATCCGCCATTAAGCCTAAAATGGAAATGAGTGCATTTGTGTTTTGTCTACCATCACTGAGGTATGAGAGCCTCACTGGATTGGGCAGATGGAAAACACTTCGGCCACTTTAACTGGATTAGTTTATCTGATTGTTTGCAGTTATTTGCTAACCGTGTGCTGTGTTGAACCCTCGCCAGATGCTGACCTCACACCGACTTAGCTAGCGTGCTGCAGCGATGGTACTAATCATCTAATCAAGTCACAGAAAGTCCAAACTGTGTGCTCGCCATCAAAAACATCAGGCCCAGGGAAAAACCCAACTAATCAGGCCATGTTTTCTGCAGAGCATACCAGCACACCAGCACACTGTGTGATGTATGAGGAGGAGGGTGATTTGGGGTTGAACTGGAAGGAGGGAAGGTTAAGTAGGATGCAGGGAGAGAAAAGTATCCTCTGAGAAAATGATGAAAGCTTCAGATGAGAAATGGAGGCAGAGATGAGAAAAATGTCGGCTCCCCGCTGGAGTCTCCCTATTCATCTGATAAGAACGGCACATTCTGGTGATGAATGGCCGGTGTCATAAGTCACTCCGAGTTTCATTTTTTCATGTCTGAATGATGGGATTAACGAGATGTAATGATTGCTCTGGGTTGTTTTTGTTTGCTTTCCTTGTAGCCTCGGCCACATGTTACATCGTCCTTGATCAAACTGATATCTTTTTTAACCTTGTGCAGCTGAAATTGGATTTCCCACCACAACATCAGTATTCATGTTCAGCAGGGTCTAAAAATGTACTTTTTCTTCCAGCCACTCAATTTCTTTTTTGTCTGCCACTTCTGAAATCTACGTAGAGTGCTTCAGAATTGTAAACACTGACTTAGTGGTTCCAGACAGTAGAAATATGGAATATATCATGTAACCTTAATCCCTGAATATTTTTAATTTAGGAATTGCTTTATAAAAACAATATTTCCTAATACAAGGAAACCTGCAATGGTGGCAGGTGACATGACATTTTTACCTGCCACAGCCAACATTTACCCTGCATTTGGCAGGTGGAAGGTACTAATTCCCTTATGTTCAGTATTCATCCTTTCAGACATGCTGTTGCCACCTTTAAACTACTGGTTTAAGATTCAGTTTATCTTCTATGCTGCCAGAGTTTGTGCAGTTTAAAAATGGTTTTAATCTGACATTCTTGATATAATACAATGTTGTTGTTTTTCTGCAGTTTGGAAAAGGAAAAGCTATATCACACAGTAATGGAACAATCTCCAAACACGGTGTTTACTTCGAGTCTGTGACAACAAACATGTTAACTGTAGCAGCGCATCATGACGCGCTTCCGTCTGCTGCTTGCTAAATTACCCTGATTGTCATCTTCTCAGGTTTCCTCCTCTGCTGAGAAAAGATAACATCCCTCACTCTATCTGTCCTCAAACATCCCCCCTTTCACTATCTTGCCTTCTCTAAATCCAGTTATCTCTCTGCTCTCATGATGATGATGACCATTGCATATCTCTTCAATCATACCAGTACTGCTTGCTATTTCCTCTTTTCTTTTTTTGTCACTGTGATGTTTTTTGAGCTAGCAGTCAGAATTAAGTGTAAACTGACAATTTGACATATTTGTGTCACCTGCCAATAATACTGTATGGTTTCCCACAGTAGAGCAACTTGTTTTCTTCCGTTATCTCCAATTTATACTGAGTTTTGAAGATCCTAAGTTCCAACAACCAAGAAGCCATGTTCAAGTCAAGATGAATATTTCTAAATATTCTTTATTTTGAGCGTATCTAGGGAAGCATCCCTACATAAACCCTGCTAAAAAAACCTTCTCTTTTGTTTTTTTCTCTGAAGAATCTCCAAGAACATCCCCACCACTAAGGACGTGGAACCGCTGCTGGAGATCGATGGAGACATCCGTAGCTTCGAGGTCTTCCTGTCCTCCAGGACGCCCGTACTCGCTGCCAGAGATGTGGAGATGTTCCTGCCTTGCACCGTCAACCTGGACCCCAAACTCAGGGAGATCATAGCAGGTTCGTACACACTCAGTATTTGTACAGATGGGTGAATTATAATCTTAAGGAAAAACCAGCATAAAATGTCTTAGTAAGGTGTTGGGCCTCCATGTGCCGCCAGAGCAGCTACAGTGCACCTTGGCATAGATTTCACTCTATTCCAAAACATATTCCCTCATTTGGTGCTTTGATGTTGCTGGAGAGTGTTGTCTAACATGTCAAAATGTGTTTTCTTTTCTTTTCAACAGAAATCTGGTTTAAAGCCTCAGAAACAACAAATAAGTTGGACCTCGAGTTAAGACCTTGTGTCATAAAAGCCACATGATTGACATCATTTGTACACTAATGAAACCAGTGATTTATCTTATTAAAGCCATTTCTATTTACAATTAGCTTTACTTTTCATTTATCCTTTCAGATTGACCTTTACTTAGTCTAATGAGCATATAATTGTTAAGCTTATAATCTGTAACACACCCGCTTCACATGTAAATCAAGAGGGGCCCATTGAGACAGCTGCTGTTCAAAACTGAAGCATGCCATTCTTCTGAAAAACTGAATGTATTTACGTAATTGTCGCACTTAATACAAATCTTAGCATGCGGTGAAAACAGATAGATACGTTTGAGTAAAGAACTCAATTATTTTCTCCAAGTTTCTTTGGGTTAGCTCAAGATGACATTGTTCTCACGCTTTTAATTTGTCACAATGACAAGGAGTGTGCATATGTGTGTTTGTTTGTGTGTGTGTGTGTGTGTCAGCGAGAACGAGGTTACTTGTACAGTTTGTCTGAAGTACACAAAAGTGTTGAGTATACAATAGCACGGAGAAACAGAGAATTGTCCTCTATGTGATGTGTTGAATGTAGTGCCAGCTCATTTGGCAGTGACATTACTCATAACATTGCAGAAGGGTCTGCTCTAAAATCGCCCACTGCAGGGGCTCTTAGAAGCCCATAGCCTGCTTCTCATTTCCAAACAATCAAATGTCGAGCAGGTTTCCACTACAGCACTGTGAGATCAGGACAATATTTTCAATCGCTGTCACCAATCTGCCTGCACTGCTGCACCAAGTTTCACAGTTTGCCGTTATAGTGACGTAATAGTGCATCGGTATTAAACTGTGAGCCAGAGCGGCGCTGTACTTTTGCTACCGTGCGTCAGCGGCCATTGAGCCCGTACGGGAGTGTCACTGACGTCGAGTGTGAAGCTGCTGCATCATAGTGTTATGAGACCACAGAAAAACACATACACACACAAAGTCTGTTCCATTGAGCTGAAGTTGAGTCATGAAGGGCGCAGCTGACCAAGCTCTACAACCAGACATCCAGTCTGTAAGCACAGGTCTCCTGTCCTAAAAGGGTTCAGGTGTTGATATGTATCCAGGAAACATGTGTTTGTGTGCGTGCGTGGGTGTTCTCACCTCCACACGTGTTCCCGGGAAGCGGAAGCTGACCAAGTCTCCTACCCAGTCATCCCGTGGCCAGTCGATACTTGGTGCCCGGTGTCATGTGGCCAGCCAGTGGGCAGTGCTGTCAGTGATACCCACCCATAAGCCTGACTCACATCATAAGGCCCCCATTGTGTTTGCAGGCTGGATTGGGTCTCGCTCAGTGTGTCATTCAGCAGCCACTTGTATAACCAGGAGACATTCTGGTGCCTGCTTCTCTTTCTGGTTCTTGCCAGCCACACATAGCCACTCTGTTCTGTCTCTGGGCTTATTTAACTTTAATTTGGGAGTTTTCTTTTTACCAAAGCTGCCTCTCCTCAGCGCCTACTCGACTCCTCTCGAAGTCAAATTGATTTATGTGAGAACAATTGTGGCAAAGTACTTATAAAAGGTTCTTGGTGACTATGAGTTCACATGGTCTGCTTTGTTTGTTTTACATGGGCTTTATTTATTTGTCAGGGACAGCAAGGGCCTCCATGTGCCAGAGTCATCACGTGGCTGGCATATCATTTGGAAAAGACAGAATATCAGCCCACCTGCTGGTTTGTGAATAAACGGAGTAATAGAAATCAAAGTGAGAATGGAATTCGCAGTTGAAGTTCGTTGCAATCGTAACATCTGCGCTCGTTTTCTCTCCAGCATTTAGTCCTTTGATCGTCTTCTATTTTAGATAAGTGGAACATGTTCGGGAGCAACGTTCCTGTTGTATTCTCCACAGCGCTTTAAGAATCTTTCTGTCGTGTACGTCGATTGTTTGATATGTTTTTTTCCCCTGTGGATTCACAACAGTCTAAACTCTCTTGAGTTGATGAAATAAAGCTAAATTATTGATGCGTGGGTGGATCTGAAGGGTCTTTATAGTCATAGCCAAGACATGATCATTAGCATCGCAGATAAACACTTCCTTCTCTCTCCCTCTCTTGTTCTTTTTTTTTTCTCTCCCCCGGCTCTGTCCTCTCTTAGATGTGCGTGCAGCCAGGGAGCAGATGCACATTGGAGGAGTGACCTATCCCACGCTGCCCCTGCAAGAAGCAGTGCCCCGTCCGCAGTCAGGTTATGGCCAGCACTCCGCCGCGTGCTCCCCGGCGGGCTCCTTCGTCGGATCCCTGCCTCCTCCTCAGCCTCACAGTGCCTACTTCAGTGGGATGACCGGCCCTCAGCACCCCTTCTACAACCGGGTGAGACCGGAAAAGGACTTCTGTGTAGATAATCTGTCCTCTACCTACTACTTAGAGTCAACCAGGTGTCAATGGTAGTAATGCAGAAAAGCCCAAGTGAGAAAATTATCTTGTTGATAATCTAAAAAATAAAGAAGGTGAATCAATTTGGCATCACTAACCACTATCTAACAGTGACAGAAGGAACAGTTCCTGCAGTCTGAGTGACACCAGCTGATCCCCTCAACCACAAACCACCACACCGTTCTTAAAAAGCTGCTTTCTGAATTTAGCTGCTCAGCATTTGCACGTTATCGTAATGTAGCACTGCACTGACCCACTTGGCAGATACACCTGAATAAATTGTGCAGTAAACAGGTCTTTGAATGTACCATATGACCATGGTTTTTAATTAACCTGCACCTCACTTTCCTGAGAGAGAGAGAGAGTTAGCAATATTATCTTTCCGTACAGCCTTTTTGTTTATGCGTGCCTGACCTCCCTCATATGATTTTTTCATTTTATTAATTTTGTTTTTTACCTCCTCTCCTTACTCCTTCCTTTTCCCTCATAGCCTTATTTCCCCCATCATGTGTATCACCTGCCACGGCCTTACTCCCACCATGTCCCCTCATCCTCGCGTCCCTCCATTAAACATCCCGGTCAACTTAAGGACAACACCAATGGACTTGTAAGTAAAGAAGTAGTGCTAGATCCATCTGCCGTGTGCCTCCTATGTCACACTGCATCATTACAGCTGCAGATATGCTAGTTGTATTAGTGTTTTATATTATTCCACAACATTGTTTCTAGGATTTAAGTGTCAAAAAAATCAATCCTGGTGATTTTCTTTATAACAGTTACTCAATGTTTCCTAACGGTACCAGTGAAAAGAGATCTTGTTTCATTTTTATTAATTATATAATAACATTAATAACATTAATATACTATGTTCAATATGCTTTTGGGTCTATTGTGTCGACCTACAGCACTTCCTCTTCTCTCAACTACCACTTTCCTCCTTCCCCTTGTCTCCCTTTCCTTCAGTGTGATGTCATATGTTTTACCTTTCCATTTCACCTCCTGATGATTTTATTATCACCCTGTTTTCCCTGCCCCCCTGTGCCCAAACACTGCCCTGCTCCTAACGCTGATGGTATCCTCTCCCTTTGTGAGCCCAGAGCAATGCAGTGAAGGGGTTATAATAAACTCAACCTTCACCAGCCTTTCTCTCTGTACAACCCTCGTCTCCATTCTGTTCCCAATGTCAGGATGTTATTGCAGAGGATGCCAGAGAAGGCCTTCCCTCTGAACCTACCACGGTAACATGTAGTTACAGTTGTGGAGCTCTACGGATATGCAAATATGCAACCAGTCCTTCCATTATCTGCATGTTGACAAACCTCATTTGTTGTGTTGAATGCGTAAAATGCACGCCTATATGTTTGACTGACTATTTTTGTTGCTGTGGTTTTCACAAAAGCCGAGAGAACAAATATAGACTGTCGCACTAGCTTGAGAAAGCGTACATTAAAAACAGCACCCTGTGAGACTATGACCGCCCGCTAACCATCAAGAGAGGTGTTTCTTGTCACAAGCTTCAGCATATGTAAATATAACATGCAGAATGAAGTTCACTCTGATGTTGGCACAGTAGCTGTTCCCATTCTCTTACAAATGCACATAAAAGTGTTGTTAACCCACTTCAGCAATGCATGCACTGACGAGAAGTGAATCTCTTCACCCAGATATTCACACGTTTTACGAGAGAGCAGCCACTATTAGAACAATTTGATGATAACACTACTCGGGAGATTTCTGCTCCACAAAGCCACTTATCAGGGCGCTGCCAGCAAGCATTTAAAGGAGTTGTTTGAAAGATTTAAATATAGATTACTCTGTAATGTTCCTCTCGTTCTTCGTCTGTATCTTTGTGCCTTTTTACATTGCTTCTTCAATCCTCCTCCTTTGCTTAAAACCTTTCTTGCCGTCTTAAAAGGAATATGACACCCTTTTCTGTTCCTCATATCTTCCCTTACGCTTTTGTTTCCTTTCCTACTAAGTATAAATTTCCTCAGTTTCATCCCATTCTAGCTTTTCCATGTACATTAGCCCATCTCATCCCTTTTTTTTGGTTCACACTTGATCTCTTTGTGTAGTGTTCAGATGTGCAAATCTGTGAATGTGGACGTGTGTGCACACTCGCTCATTTCTTTGGATATGTAAGCGGGCCTAGCCCAGTGTAATTGCTTAGCTGATATAAGTGTGAGTATGGATTCCTCAGGCTGCCTGGATTATCATCAGAGCAACGGTTGGGGCTGGCAACACACACAGACACACACACACACACACACACACACACACACACACACACACACACACACGTACACACGTACTGACAATGAGCCCAGTGCTGGTAGAGCTTATCTCCTTACCAAGACGCTTCCTCCCTCACAGAGCTCTGTTTCCTCTTCCCCGTCCTTCTGCCCAGCCCTGAGCTCAGCCCAGCTGTAATTACAGTCTTATCACACACACACACTGGGAGGGTTCACACAAAAACACGCACATGCAGATACACCCGTAGACATTTACGCTTTTCGCTCACGTTCTTAGAACACACGCTTCGCAGTCTGAAACGAGGAGTCGTATTCAAGGCCTTCCCTGAATTAAAACTTCTGCTTTTTCTGCGCCGACTGAGAGATGTCTCATTTTCTTTTCTGGGTCTTTCTCTAGGTCTCTGTCTCTCGCCAGCAATCCTTTCTGTCTGCAAAAGTCTGCTGACTCCAGTGAAAACAAAATCTCCTTGTGATATTATTCTCCTTTTCAATAGCCTCTTCTTCTCTAGTCTGACTGCGTGTGGCTACTGTAAAGAAGTCTCCTCTCCTGCTGGGAGACAGATAAATGTGTGTCCGCTCTGTTGTCAATGTCTCTCCTGTCCCCTGATGATGAATTCAACATGTGTGCTTGTCGGTCTGTCTTTCTGCCTCCCTCCCTTCTTCATAGGTACAATCCCGGCTTCACAATGTTCTAAATGTCTGCGTGTACTTTTGTCTGACGATGTCTCCGTCTGCTTCTTTTTGTCTCCTTATCAAGCATTTAAAGTCGCTGCCTTACAAATTAAAGCAGGTACACCTTTCGGTTTCATGGCTAATTTCATCTCCGCATCCAACCCCTTTACTCCATCTTCCATGTATCTCCACCTCATTCCTAACACACTGGTGCAGTACTACCAAGCATGCTGTAGAAAGAGATATTAAAGACTCATCCCTTAGAAGCCAACACAACTTCACGTCCTGTAGTAGTTCAGTAGATTCACCAACATAGCTTCCTTCTAGAGTAAATCCTCAACACGAACACGAACAGTAGCAAAACTCCCCGAGTACCAGTCTTCATCCTCTTGCCCACCACTACAGAAAGTAGCACCTACTATTGTGTACTGTATTATATCAGCTGCTTGGGTTTTTCTTTTGTCACACAAGCACTCGCAGTCCGACTAAGCTCTGCTCTTCTCTCCCTCGAAACTAGAAACAAAGCCGGGGGGCTTAGTCTGAAGCCACGTCTTAATGGTGTTAATAGCCGAGAGAGAGAGAGAGAGAGAGCAGAGATGACGAGGGAGTGAGATGGGGGGGGGGGGGAGAAACAGAGTGATGAAAAGAGAATAGGAGGCTGAGAGGGAAAGAATGTGAGAGGAAGGAAGGAAGGAAGGAAGGAAGGAACAAGAGTAAAGAAGAGTAAGGGTTCAAGACAAGCAGAGCCAGAGGAAAGGGGATGAGGTTTGTTTAGTTTCTGTGCCAGCCAGGGTGGCTTATTGGCTGTCCTGTGAGGCCCTCCACAGCATCAACAGGCCGCCGGTATTAGTCACATTTAGCATCGTAGCTGCTCTGCGGCTTCAGTGTGGCTCTGCCCAACAGCAACTCACAGACTTACAGACTCCATCCTCTTAAGTGTTGTGCACACACTTTACATGCTTATATATACACTGAGAGAAAAAGAATAAGAGCAGGTAGTAGTGTATTTGAAGGTTGGCAGCTTTGTTTAGTTTTACACTTACACTGTGTGACTGATGGAGAGAGTTACTGCGTGGTTCTGCACCTCTGTGTGCCTCACAGTAACAGGCCTGCACGTCTCTTTGCCAGGAATGGTTGCTCGTTTTGTCCTAATCAATGTGTTAGGAGTGATGAGTTGGTCTAACAGCGTGTGCTAGTTTGCCCTGGTTAACCTAAACTCAGGACCTTAACAACACTCTGGGGAAAAAAAAGTTGTTTATATTGTTATTTTGTGTGTGTGTGTGTGTGTGTAGGCCTCTTCTGCGGTCCTGCTTAGCTCCATGAACACAGATGCAGTGTGTGAGCGTCTCAGGCAGGTGGATGGAATCGACCCCGGCATGCTGCCTCAGTACTCCTCCACCATCAAGAAGGTGCGCCGGTCAATAACATTTCAAATTGGATCCATTTTCTGATGCTTTCAAAGAGACTTGCTGTATGTTTTCTTTTCATACTCGTGTCACTTCTCTTCCTCATGCAGTTAATTCTGCACTGCGTCCCTATTTGATTGTGTTATTGTTGCACATGTTAATAAAGTCAATCAATCAGTGGACACCAGTCAAGTCTCTTCCATGTTCATCGCAGGCTAATATAAATGGTCGAGTGCTGACTCAGTGCAACCTGGACGAGCTGAAGAAAGAGATGGAGATGAACTTTGGCGACTGGCAGCTCTTCAGGGGAACGGTGAGACTACATTTCTCTTCTGAGGGCGTCTTTACTTGCCTCACAGCCTGGATTTATATTGTTGCCATAATATTGTTGTTTCATATCAAAAGAAATGGGGCCCATCAGTAGACATAAATGATAAGGAAAGCATCAGTCCACCAACGAAAATAACTAACTACTATTTCTCTCTATTAAAGGCCTGAAATAGATTTAAAACAACTTACATTCTCCTCACTCTGTGATACTTTGCAAACACTCAGCCCTGCCAGGTCCCTCCTGTTGATATATGTCAGCGCATTGTTTATTCCAAAAAGAAGCAAGACAGCATCTCGTAATATGACATTGGAATGGAGATTTTATAATCCGTATTACGAGAAGGCCGCTAGTCAGTCAGCCAGGAGTCCAGTCGGCTGAGCCGGGGCTGAAATCACTTACACGTGTATCCGGCTCCACTTCATCAGATGTCTGTCTGCGCTCCTAATACCAAACCAGAGCCCTGGATTGGTTGTGTTTTACCAGAGATCCAATGCAGAGCTCATGTAGGAGCAGCTGGAAAGTGCAGTGGCCTTACAGTGTTGCCAGGACGCAGCCAGAAGAGACATCTGGTTCAAGATGGCTGACAGATATCTGGATGAAGGGAGGTTTTGTCGGAGAGGAGTGGACGGCTGAATAGCTCTACTTAAGCAACAGCTCACTCTCACAAGCACATGTTTTTGTCGTTGATGTCCAACATGTTTTGTACGTGTCATGCTTTAAAAAACGTGTTTACCATCGACGCAGTGTCCTGAAACAAAAGTCACTCGATGTGTTTATCTGAAATAGTGACTTATAATGTCTTCCTAGGTGATGGAGCAACGTCATGCTGAAAGCCACGCTCTGCTACAAGATGAGTCCCGAGCTGCTAGCGAGCAGGGCAGCAGCGTGCACCACGGGGAGCCCAGCAGACGCTCGGGGGGGGCCCAGCATGAAGCGGCGGCCTTCAGCCTGAACCTCAGCTTCGAAGAGCTCAGCGGAGCGGGGCTGGAGGAACCTCCGAGACACAGCAACAACTCTCACTGGCCGGTCAGTCTTCCTGTCGGGGGCTCAGTGTAAACGTACCAGCAGATTCAGCATCAGACAGACGTGAACTGTGTGCACGCACGTAACACAAATCGCAAATGGAATCACAAGGTCTCACACACACCCCAAACTGTCACATGGCCACGAGTCCTCTGCATCAAGCCTCACTGGGTTTCACATTAATGTGGTTTTGAGTGAGAAAAGAATACAGCAGAGGAAGCTTATGGTGCTCTTAAAAATTTCAAAATTTAAAAATACACACACACACACTCTGCAGCACACCAAAAGGTGTCAAGGGGCCCCCTGTTTTTTTTTTTCCACCTTCCCTATTCCCAATTTGCTAAATATCTGAGACATGAGCAAACACTCACACGCAGACAGCTGGCTGCTGCTATTGATCTCACTTTGGGATCTTTTTCAAATTTAAAATCTTCTTAACACTGAAAACACACCACAGCTTTCATCGCCACTCCGTCTGCAGCTTTTGCCACATTTTTATATTTGTTATATTCAGGTCTAAATTCAGGTTATCAGCTCGCAAACAGTCAGCAGTCTCACTCTTCACTTCAACATAAATATATTCTTCAACAAACTCAAGACGATGTGTGCTCACCAATCCAACTTTTTATGGTCCTTTTCAGGTGGCAAATCTCCGCACGTCAAGCATGTCGAGCCTCAACTCTCAGGAATCCTCTAATGACATCTGCAAGCTGACAGACAAGCAGCAGGCTGAGTATCATGATGCCTACAAAGAGTACATCTCTCAGATGGCCCAGGTGGAGATGTCCGGCGCTGGGGGAGAGAGGCCCGTGCAGCCCCACCCGGGACAATTCCTCCAGGCTGCCAGCTCAGAGGACAAAGGGGTGGGTGGACAGTCACGAGTACACTGTTGAGTTTTCATCTCATTACTGACAGCATACATATTGATACTGATTTTCAGATGACCGTGTGTATTAACTGTTGTCATTAGAAGAATACCACAATATGACCTTTTGTATATCACCTACTCACGCCGTGTTACCTTGAATTCTTGAAGAAAACTTTTGTTTTTCTCGCATAAAAGAAGGAGAAAGGGAGAAAAGTCTTAATGAAATGACACAAATGGGAGCCGTGTTATTAAAACATCCGTTTACAAGCCCTCACACAACTCTTGCAGTATAATCCAAGTTTTATTTAATCAGATGTAGGCTCACTACGTCCCAAACGTGCATTTTTACGCTAACACCTTAATGTTTAAATGATTTAAATGAACTCAATTTACTATAATTCATCAAGACTTTTCTCAGTTTTTTTATTCCTTGTTCACCGTGGAGGCATGCGAGGTAAAACCAAGAGTTCAAGGTAACACTGGGTGAGTAATTAATGTTCAAATGAAGAACTCCTTTAACTTGTGTCGACGTAGTTTCTGAGCCCGTTTGTTATGTCTCTCTTTAACGTGCGTTTTAAATTGTATTCCACTTGCCTGTGCAACGGCAAAAGTCTGTGCTGGGAAAGTGCAGATTGCTGCTTCTTGCGTTTCTTAATTATTGGCTTATAGTCTTTGTTTCTCTTGGCACATACAGGAGAGACAGGAATCCCCTCTTCATAGGCCTCTTGGCCAATAGCACAAGATACTGTGTATTCATGTTCTTCTCATTGAATCCTCTACCCTCTCTGCAGGCCAAGGAAGGAGCTGACCAAGACAGCCGCAAGTCCTTCACCAAGAGAGGCTCCAAGACTATCGATGCCACAGACTTCCCCTCAGGGGCCGATGCCCAGCTCCTAGACCCCATCAGTGAAGAGGATGAGAAGCTGGACCACAGCACATCGTCCAGGACTCCAGGCTCCAGGAAGAAGGGAGCCGGGTCCTTGTACCACAAGCTGCCGAACGATGAAGACTCCGGGCCAGAAGAAGCGGACAACACCACACCGCTCCTCCACAAAGAGGCTCGAGCTGGTGCTCTGCCCTTCCACTGCGGCTCCCAGCCCACCGGGCTCCTCACCAAGCCTGGCTTCCTCAGCGAAATCCTCATGGATAAGAAGGACTCGTCCGACTCAGGGATGCGTTCCAGTGACAGCTCCTCAGACCGCTCCTCAGACCGCTCTCTGGAAGAGGCTGAAGGAGACGCCGACGGAGAGAGAGATGCGCTGAAGCCCAGTCTGATCGAACTGGAGCTGGAGGGCCTGGTGAAGAAGAGAGGCCTCCTCCCCAGCAGCCTGAGCGGCCTGCAGGACGCAGCGGTGGCCCGAATGTCCATCTGCTCCGAGGCTCCGTCCGAGGCCAGCCTCATGGCCAGCAGCCCAGATGAGGGGTGGCCGTCCAGCGAGGTCAGCAACCTCAACTGCACCACCAGCAACAGCACCCTTAATAACAACGCAAACAGCCCTAATGACACCACCAACACCAACTACAGCCATCTGCAGCCGGCTAACATCACAGGCACGGAGTCCACCACCTCCTCCTCCAGCATCAACGTCTCGCCAGCTGTCATCATCACCCCCGGCAGCAGCAGCACTGCCAACACCACAACTGCAGCCATCCACAACCAGAACCTGCGCACCATCAGCCTGGGAGACGAGATAGAGAGCGTCCTCTGAGAAGCTGCTTGTTATTGTGACGAGGGTCACGTAGACTTGTTGATGTCGTTGGTGTACATTATTATACTGTTGGTGTTGTGACGTGTTCCAAAGAATTAGATGTGTCCTATAGTCAGGAAGGAAAGTGGTAGCAAGCGATGCTGTGAATCAATAGTAGTGCATTCAAAAGCTTTAATTGGCTGGTTAGGTTTTTAAAAAAGATAATCGCCTTAATTTAAACAATTATCTTAAGACGCATTTATAACTACAACTGGAAGTTATTAATACCAAAAATAAAATTGAATCTGGTCAAATTTGCATAGCTTTAACCGTCCCATGCGTTTTGGATTATTTGTTTGAATAATGTGTGAATGTGGTGCTGTGATGGAAATAGTGTTTCTAGTGAGGAGTTGCATGTTGTGGACGTCGTCATGTTACGGATAAAGAAGTGTGTTTTTCAGGAAATGTAGTCACGACTGAAAAATAAAGATCTGTGTTACTGATAACTTGTGTGTTACGTGCGGTGCCGTGTGTGTGTGATAGTTAGAATATTTCAAATAGATGGTCGTGTTGACAGTGGTGCCGTCTGTGTGTTGTTGCCAGTTTCTGTGTAGTAGAAGTTTGTGTTCTGTGAATCAATAAACATGTTGCTATGTGGACCCTTGAAATCAGTCTTATGTTTTCTTTTTTCTGTTCTCTCTTGCAGGAAAATCAGCAGTTTTGTAGAGATTTTACCTAATGCAGTTTAGAAGAAAAGAGAGGGAGACATGCAAGGAGAGGGCGTCACTGACAGGATTTATGTTCTCCGATAGATGGCGCACTCTCCATACAAACGTGCTGCAGGCTGGTGTCACGGACACTGCCTGTCTATTATAAACCACTGAGGGTTACAACTTCAGGTCAGTGACTCTAAACGTGGGCCTGCAGGAGGATTTTGTTGGTATTTTAACTGTAAAGCAATCTTAGAGTTAAAATATAAATGAGTTATGATTCAGTGTTACATCATGTAAAGAATGGGTTTCTACAGTTTATGCACTTAATCAAGAGAGATCCCATAAAGTGGTCCCTAGGGTACAATTATCAAATAGGGGTCCATAACTTAGTTGGCAGCTCTGTGGTGTGAAAATATTTGAGAAGCCACGCAGTGTTTAGGAAGGACATGATTGACAGTTGGGTTTTCACTACAGGGTTATATTAGCATTACTTACCACAGTCCTTCAAAGCCTTTGATACCACCTTTACAGTACAGTGAGCACTGAATAATAACATTTTGGGACATTTAAAACACCTCCCCCCCCGCCCTAGAATATTTGTTAGAAGCCGAATTATCCAAGCAGTACGTCCCACCATCGCGTGGTACATTCTGTTCATAATACATGCTCATCTTTCACTGGCAACAAGCAGCAACTTTAACACCAGTGCTATTTCGTCTTAGTGTATTAGGGAAAGTTAAAAAGAGTTACAGAAAAGCAACACAGCCACAGAGACATTACTGTTTTTAAATAAGATGGGGAATTACGTCTGTAATGAAGGAATACGTTGAATTACTTTCGGAATCAGTAACGCATCATCGGCCCAGTTTCACCTTCAAGTTAAAATTTCCATAATTTTCCAGTTTTGTTTTAAAACATCAGCATACAGCCCAGGGCGTTAATGCCTCAGCCTGTCACGCTTTACCATTAAATCCTATTTACTTTACATAGCATGTGAGAAAGTTAAAGTGCAGTCATTGCGCCTTGAATAAACTGTGTGTGCCTCCAGGTCGTGTTTGCCTCGGGGGGGGGGGGGGGGATGTTGACGCTGTGTTTCAGACTATTATAGGTCACATACTGCAGCACTGATAAGGACACTTTGTTGTGGGATCTGCTTTTGAAGTGCGTCAGATGTTCACTTTACATACAGCCATGCCATGTCCTTATACTTCTAGGAAGTCAGCTCGACGCACAGCTGGGAAACGGGTTTTACGCACAGATTTGATGCCCTCTGAACCACTGACACCAAGCCCCCTCCCTCCCCCCCAAATGAAACATGTTCAAGTTGCGTTTTTGATTTATTTTTGTATAAAAAAGGTACAATTTACATTACTTTTATAAAAAGTTTCAGCATAATTAAGTACAACGTTACACTTTTGCAGAAGTTTCAAATTTCTGCAACTATACAAGATAAACTCCCGATAAGAGTTCACAAGGTTTCATTCTTTCATTTTAACTTTTTTTTTTTCTTTCTTTTTTTAAAACAACGTCCAGTCCTTCGTGTGCCAACAAATCTGACAAGACAAGACTAAACTTTTTACAGTAACTAAACCAAGTTGTCTTTTTCTATTCACGTTCCTACCTCCGCAAAAAAAGCGAAGACTTCAACAAGGAGAGGGACAGGGGTGAGGGGTGGGGGGGGGGGGGATAATCCTTGTGACAATAATCTCGTTTTTCCTCCCACTGTCGGGAATATAGCGCGCCTTCCATTTCCAGAAAGGACCCACAAATAAAAAAGTCTTAAGTTAAATAATAATGAAGTGTCCAAACAGAAAACACATCACATAAGATTGTCCCATAATAAGCAAAAGTCTCTTGATTTCAGCGTCAGAAGAAAAAAAGAAAAAGATCCAGGCCTGGAGGACAGAGGTTGGAGGGGAGGGGGGTTGGGTGTGTGTGGGGGGGGGGGGGGGGGGAGTCCTGCTCCCCAGGTCCTGTGTGTTTTTGCGTCTTGACCAAACACCTGCAAAAGATTGAGAAAGAGAGGCGTGTTTAGAAAATGCAAACAGGGCAGAGATCCGGACAGACTGGCGCCAGGGAGGAAGCCGCAGTTTTTAACATTTAACCAAACACTCCCAATACTAAGCAAACCCTGCGCTCCAGATGTACACAGAGAGAGCGAGAGAGAGAGGGAAGGAGGGGGGGGGACGCACACACACACACTTTTCGCACAACTTCAGCCTACAATCTGGGGAAGAATCAGCGTAATTGCCGCTCAGCTGGCGCCTACCCACTTCTTGTACCAATTATGTGCAGACATCGTAGTAGCAGTAATCCAAACAGCCATTATTTTCCTGTTGCAGATGCTCTTCATTATAGACACAAGAGGGTATAATACAACCCTGACGACTGCTACTTATATACAGTAACCCAAGCAGCCTGGAGCGAATATCTTCCATTTCATTCCACCAAACTCCAATGCAAAATATGTGCCAGTACAATGTCTTAAGACACAGCAGATGAGTCACAGAATTATTCGATTAATCGGAGTCACCTTACTGACACGTTACAGTCCTGAAGGAGCCCCGGGATCTGATCTTTTGTTTCAGCTATGGCTACAATGATTTGAAAAATATATATACACATCATATATGATCAAATTTGGAGTCAAGTCAAGCCAACCTTGTCATAACTGACGCCCCAGTGATGCAGCGCATTCTCATGCAAAACATATTGGGACCATTACAGCAACGTGAGACGTCAACCACATTAGCAGGGAACAAATGGATTGGCAAATGGTAATTCTAGCCCATTCTGCTCCACCAGACTGGGAGACAGGCTGTAGCGGAGCCTCAAAGCCCTGGACAGAATGCAGCAGCAGACATGAGGACAGCCTACTTACCGCTTTAACGATGCAGAGTCCGGCTGTCATCTGTCATCAGCTCTGATGGCAACTCCGGGGACTGAAAACAAACAAACAAACAAACCAAATGTTATTTCTTTACGCGGCATCCGATGCAAGTGTCTGGCGTTGCAAGCACTGTTATGTAGGTCGAATCTCTTCCTCATCACATGTACAAAAGAAAAAAAAACATGCCATTTTCTTTTCCAACAAGCCATTTTGTGCGAGTTACGCATAGGCTACAAAGGCGCACTGGCTATGCGCACAAATAAAAAACCACTACACATCTCCCACAACACACCAGGCTATCGTTTCCCCAATTACGAATCCTGTTTAGCTACGGTGTTATTTACCTGTAATGACAAGATGCTGATATCTGTGTTGAGGGTGGTCAGAGGGGTCCTGGATGGAGCCTGCCCCGGCCGCGGAGGGTGATGCAGGCTGGTTAGTGCGACACTGGAGTCCAGTGCGATCTGCAGGTCCAGGATGTAGTCGATGACATGCTGCAGGATTTCCATCTTGCTGACGTTCTTGTTCTGGGGGATGCTGGGCACCAGCTCCTTCAGCTTGGAGTAGCAGTCGTTCATGTTGTACAGCAGGCTGAGCGGGTCATCCACCGGGGTCTTGCTCCGAGAGATTCCCAAGGAGTGCTCCGATAAATTCGCGTTGGTTTTCCTGAAGGATCGCACGGGGCTTATTGCTTTCATTGTGTCAGTGTTAAGTTAGGCGAGAGGGTTTGTGTGTGTCGATATCTTGCTTCTTTAAGGTCCTGTTTTTGCCAGACGATCAGCGATCAGACTGGATTACCAAACTGTCAGTGTGGTTTATATAGGCAGCAGGTTGGGCATGCGACACAGGCGGGTCAAAAACGCTGATTGGTCAAGAACACTGTGTCACTCAACATCTTTCAGCTCTGCTATTGGCTCGTCATACTCAAACCCCTCCCCTTCTCTGCCGCGTTACCAGTAGCAACACATGTTGGAGGCGGAACCCAGAGGGCGCTTCAGCAGCTCCGGTGGGCAATTTGGAAAATTAAGCCCTTACCTGTTTCTGATCAAGAAAATGAATGATTCCCATGGCTGTCAATTGACTATGGCCAAGATGTGTGCACGCGCCAATACATTTATCCACACGATTTAAATTTGATCTTGAAGTTTTGTCACGAAGATCAAGCGTAAATTTCATTGGAAAAATGTGTTTACAATTATTATTCAGAATACTAATGAATGTATGAATGTGCGACAGTGCAAGGGTTTATTTCTGATAACGTGTACTACAAACAGAACGATTATATAGTGTCAGCCATCACTCATTCTTCTACATTTATTGTTGACATGTGCGCGTTTGGAGGTGTGGAGCAGTGATGACAGGTACCATATCAGGCGCGTCTGATGATTCCTAATTCACTCCAGCCCGGACCGGTGTGAAGGCAAGTTTCTGAGACTGAATAACAAACTGAAATGTTTGAATAGCAGCTTCCACCAGGAAACCGGTCAGACCAGCGATACAAAAAAAATACTTTTTTTTTGTGTTTTTACGCATGAGAATATAAAGCTTGGGGATCTATTATGTGGTAATACTTGTACAAAATATATGATTTAATAATTTGACGCCCCTTAGGTTTGTCTATTTATTCTTTAATCTTTCACCGTTACCAGCAGTGTCTCAGATTTACCACAGTGAAGTGTATTAAGTGTGATCTTTCAAAATGTTGATGGTGCGCACAGTCCGATCAAAAGAAAACATCAATTACAGGAGTTGACGGACACTTTTATTGCATTGTTGTTCACAGTTCCGCCTTGAAACACATATAACAAGTATAGTTATTCAAGGTTTTGTGTGTACTAAATTTCAGTTGGAGATGTGTAGTTTTAACCAACGCAGCCATGTTTTTTAAGTAGCTGTGCGTATCTAAATGCATCAGTTAAGGTCCCGTGCACTTCAGTCTTAATTGTCACCTGAGTATGTTGTGTGTCAAAGTTCATTTAGTCATGGACGACAAATGTGGCTTTCATATCTGAGCACGTGAAGAGGTGATTAACTACTATTGACACTTTAATGTTTTCTGAATGAGCCATTTGTTTGTAGGAATTACACGCTTCATTTTTCAGCTAGAGGTGGGGGGGCTGTTTGATGCTGCACTAACTAATTGCCCCTGGGGGCATTTGTGGACTCTTGTGATGTTACATTTCCTCGAAATCAATGTCTTTAAAATGAGGAGAGGAGAGGGTCACTGTTAAAACTCGGGATGGCGAGAGAAAGATTTAAATTGACAAAATATGATATTTTTTGCTGTTTTCGGTTTATTTTAATGTATTTATCTTTGCAGGACAATTCATCTGAAGATACAAACAATGAAATCCTAAAAGCCGAAGTAATCCTCATGGACAAAAGGAGACGCATTCTGGAGTGCACAGCCTGCAGAGGCAGGTAGGATATTTATAAAAAAAAAGCACAGGCAAGCTGTTCTTCCCTAGATTATTATGCGCAGACATGGTGAAGAAAAAGAAAGTTGCCATAACCTATACTAATCTATATAATGAGTGTGCGTCCTATAGTCGCAGAATATGTCAGTGAAATGTTTTGCAGTATTTTATACAAAACCCAGCAAAACACCATCTGTGTCATTGTTTTTACGCGCGGTTCTGTTCACCAGGCACGGACATCTTCTCCTTCAGCTGTCTGGAGATCCTGTTTTTTTATGCATTTCTAATATGATCTGGAACTTCTGCAGTCTGTGTCCACATCTGGTGCAATAGGATTTTTCCATTTTCTCCTCGTCTTCCTCTCGCTGCCACAGCTGTGTACATTTCGTATGACGCCCCTGACTGATGCCTGACAGGCATGGTGATGACTTGGCGTAAGAGCACGTCGGTGCAAAAGTCGAGCGAACCTCCACCAGCAGCAGCAGCAGCAGCAGCAGCCTCACCCCTGCCTCTCCTCTTCCCTGTTTCTCTTTTCCTCCCTCTCTCCTTTTCTCTCGCTCTGTCTTTGGAGTAGACTCTCTGGCGCCGGCGCCGTGACGTCACCCCATTCACAGCAGCCCTCGAGCCAGCCCTCGCGGCGCCGCTGAGGCGGTTTCCATGGAGATGGGGTTTCGGGGTTGTCAATCAGAGGTGGTTCTCAGCTGATCAACCCGGGGGCCGAACCGGAGAAGTTTTGGACCGGGATGTAGGTCTCTGCGGGTTTCTTCTTCGGTGGTGGCCGGCCACATTTACTCAAGTACTGTACACATTTGATACTGAGTATTCCGATTTCATCACACTTAGAATTCTGAGGAAAATATTATGGTACTTTTTTACCCCATTACAGTCAGCCTGATAGCTTTATTTCCTAATACTAAACATAAAATGTGATGTTCCCATAAAATATAATGCACTGTTTAAATACCCTTTTAAAAATGGGATCCACATAACATGTGTAACAGTAAACGTACATCTTCACACATATGTAATAAAATCCCATACATAAATTAGCTCCACCTTTTTAGCTACAAAATTAAAGTGATGTACACACTAATTAAAATTCACTAATATAATATATACGAATCTGAAATGGCCATTCTGCATGATGAGTTAACTTTTACTTTTGGGAGGACCTACTTTAAGTATATTTATGTGCTTAACTTTTGTGATTTCGAAGGAAATCGGGATTTTTACTTGTTATATAGTTGTTAGTATGTAGTATACATGTTGCTACTTTTACTTAAGTAAAATATCTGAATAATTATTTCACCGCTGTTTAATTTAATGCATAGTATGCTAATAGTATGCAGTTAATATTAGTAACAATCACAGGGCTTTCAGTGGATTAAGCATTTTCAACGTAGGACTTTTACTTGTAGTTGAGTATTCATATTGCAGTAAGCTTTTTGCCTCCAATTCCTTACTTCTATTACTGTCATCACATAAACTTTACTTTATGGTGCCAAATTAATTGCATCTTTTTGTTTTCTGAAATGAAAACAGTAAAATCCATCCATCTTTAACCCTGTCAGTCAATTTTGGGTTGAGAAAGAGTCTTGTGTTGGACTTTTAGTTTGAGTTTAAAGGTTGTAAATGTAGAAAAGTGTTGACATTTGATTAAAAATCCTCAATTTCCATTTCCATTGAGCCTGTACTGGGAAGCTGTACAGTACGTTTTCACTCAATTTGTTTATTTAGGGAGGACTGAGATCTTCCATACTTGTTTCCAGATGTTTCAGTATGATGATGACCAACCTCAGCTAAACTTGACCCTGTATAAAGCTATCAAAGTTCATGAACGGCCAAGTGAACGTGTTTATTTATTCACCATATGTGTTGCAAACTTCAGGGGCGAGAAACAAAAAAAAAAAAGTTTGTGACCAAACAGCCAAACTTTTCCCATGCAGCCACAAGTAATTTGCGAAGTTTCTCTTGCCCCTCAGTGTTAAAGGCATTCCTCATACGCAGCGAACAAATACACGCCTCCATTTCCCCCTTTTTCTTCCCGATCACCATCCAATTAGTTTGGGTTCAGGAGATAAGGTTTAGACAACAAAGCGGAGCTGCCAACCGGCTGAGAGCGCCCTGCAGCCCCGGCGTCGGTCTGTCTGCGCTCCGGACTTGTTGATCCTCCGCCCTGCAGCTGCACTTCCAATTCTTCCAGCAAATATTAAGCTGATTTGAAATGATTTGCCAGTGTTCTCCTTAAGCCAACATTATTATTTTTATGACATAAAACAGTCTATCAACTTTCTAAAGTCCTGAAACGGTGGAGGATATTAAAATAAGACTTCCCCAAGCGCCTACAAATGCTGCAGTTTCGTACCAAACGACAATTGCATTTCAGAAACTACTACAGACCACACAGAAGAGTAAAAACCGCCTTTTAAAAAAGTGAGATAAAGTCGCATTGAACGGCTTCATCATGTAAGTCCCTAACAGATTTAAATGTTCACCTCATTTCAACTCACTGCCTTGATTTTGTTTCTCTCGACCTTACGTGTACAAACCGCGTACATTGTTTTTTTTTTTGTTTTTTTTTTGTACTCAAAACACATTGAATTCCGCTTGTTTAACAGTCCGTGTCCTTCAGAGTAACAACAGCCGAGAACCGCCATTAATGTTTTACTATCCACCGTCCCAAAGTACTGAAAAGTCTCTACTCTTCTTCGCCGGGCTGTGCCACGCGCCTGTCGCGTGGAGGAGTGTACACATCAAAGAGTGGCGCAGGGACTCTTGTAGCAGCGTCGACCCTACGGGGCGTGGTCTGCTGTTATACACCCCCGAACAGTGATGTGGTGTCACCAGGAGTAAACGCATGAAGGGGGGGTGAACTGTGATCTCCACTGCGTGAACATGCAGCTGAAATACTACCAAACAGAATCTGACTTTATATTACATTAATTGGTGTTAAAGTGCTTGTAATGCAGTCTGATGCTACAACTAAGATTAGTGTCATGATTTATTAATGATCAGTTTTTTGATTAATCGGGTTATTGTTATGTCTACATTTTATTGTTATGCCACAATAATCTTCAGGTGTCTTGTTTTATCCAACCCATGCTCCAAAAACCAAAGATGTGTACTTTACTATCATACTCAGATAAGTAATCCCCATATTTGAGAACCAGAGAATGCTGATTAATTTTCTGTTGATAGACTTATTGATTATTCGACTACATATTTCCACTCTAATGCAGTCACAAAGTCTGACAAAATAAGTTATGTAAACTGAGTTTAGCAGTCTGTCAACATTCATATCTTTATTAGTGTGAAATAATGCAGTTCAGATGTGTCTCTGCAGTAGTCTGAGGGTTATTGGACACATTTTATGATAATTAAAAGTTCAAACAATCACAAATTCAGCATGAGTTTATCTGTTTGGAATGTGTTTTTATTTTTGTGAAAATTAAAACTATTGCATCAAGGTGCAAAGTAGCTCTGATTCAATCAGTCTTTGGCCTTGACTAAAATACATCTGGCCTGTCGCTATCTTCCTCCCTTTCCACCTCCCGCCTCTCTTTAGCCTCTCCTGTGGTCCAGATGGGACTCTATCTGCTCTCTGAGCAACAGCCATCGAGGCCTGGCTCTATTGTAACGTGAGAGGCTGCAGCAGGCACACGGGCAGGCAGGAAGCACTGGGAGAGATGGATGGATGGGAGAGAGGAGATGGCCAGATTGGACTGGTAGACAAAGGCACCATGGCTGCCCGAGTGCCTTCCAGGCTGGTCGTGGAGTGGCCACTCCAAGCCTCCCTGGAGGCCGGCCCTCCTCTGCCCCGCACACACCGCTCATCCGCAACACACAGCTGGCTGCAGGAGATGAGACAGGAGGTAGAGGATGGTGGTGGACAGCTGAGCCATGGAAATATATATAATGCCATACCCCGCTACTAAAGTGTAGACGACTCAAGCAACTATCCGAAGTTGTTAAAAATCTACTTATTTTCCGTTAGAGTTTAACCACTCAGATCTTTTGGCCAGCGTGACAACCACCAACCAGTTGGCAGTGTGGAAAAGTTGGCTGCAGTTAAACTTTTGGGCAATATTGCCCGTTGGCATACAATCACACGCTAACATTGCTGTGTCGCCCACCTATCACGGTGGCACAGCTGTCACTGCAGCAAGCAGTCTGTACCCCAGTAATCAGATATCTGCATATCTCCACTTTCACACAGGGAGTATGACAGTGTGGTTTCTAGTTGAACACACTGTCAGAAGATGATTGTTGAAATCAGATTTTTGTTTTGATGAAGCAGGGAGAACAAAGTATTTTCTGTCACAGAGTTGTGTTGCAGAAAATGATCAACATTAGCATTTGGTTTTAATGACCACTGAGTCAGTTACTGCAACGATGTGACATGTTCAGTTACAGCATAATGCCATTTCACTTCTTTGCTTCTCATCTGCTACAGAAGATTTGGTGATGATGTTGGTGTTGTTTCATTCCCAGCGTGCAGGCGGTCAGGTTCCTCTATTCCAAGGGGAATTGAGAATGTGTATGAGACCTGAAACTAGCTTCTGATACCAGCTTGGCGTGAGACTTCTTGGATTCTGTGGTATCGCAGTTTTGTGTATGATTCTTGAAGATGGTGTGCTTCAAACGGTCCACCCTGAGGTTACATTTCATTTCAGGGAACTTAACTTTAGTAAACTTTCACAGTTTTTTTATTTTATTTTATTTAAGACCAAAGCAAACAGTGACAGTACTATTATGTTCATAGGGGCGGCTGTGGCTCAAGAGGTAGAGCGGTCATCGCTAAGACTAGAAAGCTCTATATGAATGCAGTACACTTACAATTTCATTGAAAACATAAAAATGTTTGGAGTTAGGTTTCTTTACTTTAACTAGGACTTGGCCGTATGCTGTCAGTGATTTACATTCGTACTAGTCATCTAGTTTATATTATTAGCTAGCACACACATACTGTAAGTCATGACAGTGATGAAGCTAGAGAGGCTGTAACGTTTGCTATCACTCTCCAACACCGCAATCTTTTACAATTCACCAGGATTATTTCTCACTAACGTTTAAGGGTTTTATCCCCAAATTATTGTAGGACGTCCCAACAGAGATATTGCTGACTAATGTTAAACAAAGTGAAAATGCTTATTTAGTTAATTGATGAACAAAGTAAGTGGTAAAGGTCCAGGTGATTAACCCACCGACAATAGGAAACATTATTGAAAGAGCTGTCTAACGTTAGCCCTCCGGAGTATTATTAAATATCATTAGCAGCATGACATCTAAAAAGGAGGCCAAATTATATATCTAATTCAACAGATAATTGTTGGTTCATGTAGGTATACAGTAACTTTGTTTTATTCATATTATCATGCATGGAGGAAATGTGTTTTTCACAGTAAAGTAGCGGAGATATCAGTTTTTGCTAAACTAGTCAAGTCATTTAGGCTAACATTATTGGGGTAGTATACATTTGTTATTTCAGCTATGTAACTAGTTTACATTATTGTAAGGTCAGGTAAACGAAAAAAAAAATCAATGTCAGGTCGGACGTGTCAACATTCCCTTTGACCTCCTTTACTCCTCACTGTAAATGATATATAGCAAGCTCGTGTGAGCTCAGGTACATTAGCTAGGCAACAGCTAGATATTGTGAGGTGCACCCATTTTCAACTTAGTATTGCAGAAATCTCCTCTTAGTAAGTTCTTACATCATTACTAGGCTAAGTTTTAATTTAAGAAGAGCTGGTGCTATTACAGTGTTAGGGTCCTGACCCTCTACGACCCGCGCAGACAGAACTGAGCAGGGACATAAGAGGACAACATTTAGCGCTCCACCTTAGCAGAACTCTGTTTCCTTCTGCTGTATCTCTTTACTGCAGCAGAGCCAACTTCCTTATAACTCTAAAACCCTCAGACCACAGTCATCTCACTCTTACTCAATCTTTATCTATTTATACAGCGCAGAGGGAAGAGAGAGTTAATGTAGGAAACACAGTACTTTCTGTTAAAAGACACAGAACAGGTCAGTCGTGTCTGACTCATTGCGCCGTCCTATATGCCATCTCTGACCACCCATGCTTGTGTTGTTTCCACTGAGGTAAAATATGTTTCTGGTGTTTGGAGAAAGGCTGCACCGGTAGGCTACGAGCTTCTAGGTGCTGCAGTAACAAATGGTGTTCTGGTGTAATATGGGTGCTGGGAAAGTCATGCACACATTCATAACTTCTCAAGAGATTAAATGGCCGAAGAAGCTATAGTAAAGTGTCTTTTTTCTTCTTATTTTCTTTTGTGGGAAGACACACATGCTCATACTAAAGAAATGTCTATACTAATAAAGAATATTTTGAAATTCAACAAGCCTTTTCTGATCATTTTCACCGTTCCATCTAAACGGACATGCCAAAACAACAGAATAACACTTAAATCTATTCTATGCTAACAACAGCTTGACACCATCACGACTAAGATGCTTTCCAATTTTTATCATTATTTATTGTTTACAGAGTGAGTGTGAAAAATGTAATGCACCAGCAAGTCCAGATTTTCAACTGTTGCTGTGTCTGAAGTCATTCAGTCAAGCTCTCATTTACCATGTTGCCATTTATTACATAGACAATTCTATAAATGAAGAGAGGACAGGGTCTTAGCCAGGACTTTAGTGTTTTAATTCATTATATTTTTATGCAAATGTTATTTAAATGGAGCAGTTTTTCAAGGAAAGTCTACAAAGTTCTCACAACACAAGAACGTCTTATAGGTTTATTTTATTTATGATGTTTAATCCTGTAACATTGTAAATAAAGTGAGGATGAATGAAGTCAACGCAACTGAACTTAAATTCAAACAACTCAAAAGTGTGCCTCTATTCTCCCTGTAATTGGTACCACATTACATGACTCTTTCCAGGAAACTTCACAGGAAATTATGGACCAATAAAAATAAGATATTATAGTTTTATTTTCCAACATGAAGGTCTAAACGCTGATTCAAAGGCCCCTCCGCGCTGCCAGGAATAAAACCCTGAAGGGGAAATACTGGATCCTTTATTTATAATGTTGACCTGAAGGTATTGTAACATTTTAAACTGCAATATTTTTTTATTAGAAATAAATCAAATGAGTATGTGTAAATAATAGAGGTCACTCGAAGTAACAAAGCCACAGATAACTTTCTCCTGACCCGCACAGTTTCTCTCATCTCACTGTTTTTACGAGTTTTGGTTCACTCTCCTCGTTCTCATTGCGTCATTTCAGTTTGCAGCAGGCAGCTATTTTAAATGGAATAAATTCTGAAAGAAAAAACTATTCCCAGAAAAAACTCCGAGGCCATGACCTCACTGTCCCCAGTGTTTGCTAAGGCGCTGATAGAGGCTAGTGAGTTGGTTGGCAAAATTCTAACATTTAAACATTTTCGGACGCTAATTAAGTCCTTCGTTTTGTCTAAATTTGCCTTTTCAATGCACGGGGTAGTTAGCGCTTGAATATACTTTTTATGAAGTAGGATGATTGGACTCCACTGTAGTTAATAATTCTCAGTAGACATATGGATGACACGACAAACACACAAGTCAGTGAGCTACATGGTGAATAGTAAATGATCTCAGACACAACCTGGGATCACATGACAATCTTCCATCAGCGTTTTCCCAAAGTGCCGTTTTCTCCATTCACACTGCGATGTGACACTTTTATTTCCAGACTCGTGCACCTGTCAGAGACTTCTAAATGAGCAGTGGACAGAACTTTGCCCCTTTTGCTGCAGACATGTCCACGCGTTGGTCGTTCAGTTTCAAAGAGCTGCTGAAGGTGTCTAGTCGTCTCTCACATGCAGATTTGCTGCTGTAAGCATGTTGAAGTGGTCAGGTGGATCGCTGAGAGCCAGTGCTTTTAACTGATCACAACAACAAAGGTTCTCACGGCCCTAATCCTCTTTGGCTCTTATCTCTCTCCCCTCCTCACCCGCCACCCATCTCATCGGCTCACGTAGGATCAGACCTACCAGCACAGACTTTCTCATGCCTTTCTCTTTTGGCCATGCTCTTAATATCTCTATTACTTTCTCTTTCTTCCTCCTCTCAGATAATCAGTCTTTAGCCGTCAACGTCTTTTTTTTGGCTCTCAATTTCTTTTCTGCCTCTCTCACTTTTACCAGTTTTATCTGTTCTTTCCCGCCAATGGCATCTGGGTCTTAAAGGACCCTCTCCACACTTTGACTAACAAAAGCTAAGTCACTTTTGAAATGAAGAGCAGAGTCTTTGAGCAACACTTGCTAAGCCCCATATGAAGAGAAGCTTCAGTCTCTTATCAACAATAGCTTCAGCCCTGTGTGCAGACTATGATGAAGCATAAGGCGGTTCATTCAGGATGGTGGGAAACTAAGCAGCAACGGGAGGGAAAAAATCATTTGAATAACAACTTTCTTCAGCTGTGGCATCTTTAAATCTTTGTGATGTAATTATATTAAATCCTCAAAACCTGCTGTGTTTCATATTGCCACCGGTTTTTACTTCCCCGCTTTGACAAGCTCCACCACAGTTAGTCCCAGCCAACACAGGTTAATGTGGCCATTTACTTTGATATCAGCAGAATGAATCAACCTTTAAAGGCTATTAGTGTTATTAAAAATGCCCCAGAGGGAGCAGCTATGGCTTGTGTATTTCCAGGGTCTGTGTATGTGTTGCAGTTAGCTTTAGATTATTGGGACTTATTGGAGTAACAAGCTAATGGAATTAAGGTGCTGGATTTCATGCGCCGTTGCCAAGATTCAGCATTAAAAGGATGTGTGCTGAATAAATAGTGCTTAAAGTAGATGAGATTCCGACACGGGAGAGATTCGCTTGTCAGAGCAGCATTGTTTGCTTGGCTCCTGAGCCAGTGAAACTGTCAAGTGTGCTGCTGGCCACGGATAGATGGATGGATGGAGGATTCAGGGAGCGGATTTTTTTTTCTTAAAGTGCATTTTTAGAAGCTGGAGACGACAAACTCTTCAAATGCTGAAAGCAGAGAAACTTTCTTTTCATATCTAGGTTACGCATGAAGCAGTTCTGAAAAGAACTGCTGGAAGCACACCTAAAGACACCAACAACCTCCTGATGAAAAAACAAGGATTTCTTTACAGATCTATATTTGCCAGCTAATTAAGTACATGAAAAGCAGAATCAAAAATGAAATCCAAATATTTACCAAAATAAACTCATGTTTTGTTTAATTTCTCCGTCAGTGGTGCCAGAACAGAGTCCTCTCCATTACAGATAATTCATCTGATGTTTGTGTTTGTTGGTGGATTAGCTGGGAGGCGTTGCTGTTGGCCCAGGCTGTAAAACACTCTCATCTGTATTTTAATGGACTATGAAGCAGTGGGAGGATGTGGCTCTGTGCCACAATTTCACAGTGAAAGAGGGGATCTTATGTAGCAGGTAATCTATTTGTGTGAGTGTTTTATCCGTATAAATGGAATTAGTGGATGGTTTGACGACACATTAAAAAGGCAACACTGAGTGTGTGTACGCATGTGCCTTCGTGCTCGAGGAGCCATATTTGATCGGCCCTAATTGGGAAATTCTGTGCAAAATGTTTGTTTGCTTTAATGATGCTGAGGATGTGAGGTAAAATAAAAATAATGAAACCCATTGGTATGAAATTAGAGTGCACACAGACTTGAAGTGGGAGTGGATTCACCAAATACACATGGCATGAAATCAACACTGAAAGAGACACAGCTGTATGTAGATGTATGTATGAAGCTAGTTAGCTAGTATTAGCTAATAAGATGGAGGTGATTATGTTAGGTAGTATGATGGCGTCTTTTCACTAGAAATTAGATTTAAATGTTCGACCATCTCCGCCAGTTTTGCTTCCACGATAGAGAAGTTGGTCACAGAACTTGCAGATGCTACTTTTTTGTATATCCTTTTATTTCCTTCAATTTGCAGCAAACGTTTGAAAGTTGAAAGCAAAATGACAGCATGCATGCGTCACACACACACACACACACACACACACACACACACACACACACACACACACACACACACACACACACACACACGTACAAATACACACACAGAGCTTGCAGATGGTTGGGTCTCTCTAACCCGGCTCTTTGTAGCCCTCTCACAGTGTGAGGAGAGGAGGAAAAGGCTCGTCTTTTATCAGGCGCTGAACGCAGCAGTGTTGACATTGGGATGGCACCTAATTAGGTTAGGCCCAGCACAGCATGCTTGGTTAACTAGGCTGGCCTAGGCCTCGGGCTCCACAGATCCCAAGGTGAATGCCGCACTACAACTGAGAAATGATACCTACCACTACTAATCTACTTTAAACGTTATCTATCTTCTAAAAATATGACCACAAGAAATACACACAGCCGCAGTTATTTTTTCTCTCCCTCTGCAATTAGCAGGTAAAACTCTGGGAGCTGGCAGAGTTTGATAAATATGCAGGCATCATTCTGTTCGGGGAGGTGGGATTTAAACAAAAGCCAAGTTTTGTCTAGCCAAGTTACAGTTCCCATTATGTTTTATAAAACAGTCTAATGGACTAAATAGACTGCTCGTATTTAGTTAACATTAGGATTTCTGACATGCTTCTGTAGCAAGAGGTCAAAGGGCAGAAGAAAAGTTGCTTAAGGAGCAAAGTTCAGTGACTCGTCTTAAAGGAAAACTACAATTTAATACAACTTTGGTTCATTATCGGAGCTCTGGTCGCTCATTTTCAGTTATAATAACAATATACTCACAAAGCAAAAAGGAAAATAATATCCAAAGGGGCAGGAAATATGAGCGAAGTAAAGATAAGACAGGTTGTATCCTCGTAGCTGGAAGAACTGATGGCTGGAGAAAATAAAATGTCCATCATAACGGAGGAAGACATCAACCAGTGCATGATGTGCCTCATTACTGGGAGGAGGGCTGTGGCACGGAGCAATAAACTTTGAGTTCATACAATACTTAGAACAGATTATGTGCCTTTTCATACAATTGGTTGCCAATAAGAAACATATAGATTGTTACCAGATTTGTACTTTAAATTGCCTGTTTTAAAAGCTTGTAGTCAGTTTGATCCTTTAGCCCCGTTTCACTGGACAGATAGGCGTCTCTTGACTTACTGGGCAGCACCAGTTTAGAGTCCTATAACTAAGAGAGCTTAATTAAAATGGCATATTTGTAGTCCAATGACTAAATGACCAAGTGGGACAGAGGGAGGCTGACAGAAGCTCTGTTTAATGTCACAGTCCTCTTACTTCCCCCAAGGGGCTTCGCTTTGTAGCATCATTAACAGTTTCCTTGTGTGGAATCCCCTTCTCTGATTCCATTTCCGCTTTATTGCCAGTTTGGCCTCATTCAAGTGAGATGGTCAAGCTGGAAAGGGGATGTGAGCTAAAAAAAAAAGAAAAGAGGATGTAGTCTGGGAGTATCTAATCTTTATGCTGACATGTGACACAGATGATTAATAAAAAATGACATTCTTGACTGATTGCTGCTTCAATATATAGATGTCAGTGTTGATGGGGATGGAGATACATAGTGAGACTGGCAACAGAAGATCTTGCCCACTTAAGGTCACGTTAGCTCTTCACAGGTGTCAGGGAATGAAATGAAATCATTTAAATGTCTGAGAGCGGGTAAAGGGAGGAGAGGAGTGTCTGGGCCGCTTATAAAGAAAGACAGAAGGAGAGAAGAGCAAGAGGAGGAGGAGGAGGAGGAGGAGGAGGGAGAGTAATAGGAAGAGAACAGGAGGGTAGGAGGAGGAGGGGGTGTCCAGTCATGCTCAAGCCCGCCGTCTTTGAGAGAGAAGAGGGGCAAGACACAGGGAGAAAGAGGGAAACAAGAAAGGAGAGCGCTTTGCAAGCCACCCAGGCTTCATTACCACGTCAATCTGAAGAGAGAGAGATAGAGAGGGAGAAACAGGCCGGCCAGGGCCCAGCAGTGGGGCCGGATCCATATGGTGCTGCCGGCTCTGGAATGAATAGTGAATGGAGCGGCTGGGCGCTGGGCTGCTGGAATCTGCCTCCAAGCCTTTGTGAACAGGATGACCAAAGACAAGAGGGAGCTCTGCAGATGGCCCGGGCTATAAATAGGTAGCTAGTCTATCTCCGTGCTGTCACTCTTCTTGTCTATCTGCCTCCCAGCTTTCCCTCACCCCACCCCACATGCTGCCAGGCCCCTGGACACCACTAAAAACCCAGGAAATAAAAGCCCATGGTCGCATGCCTCTATGATATCGCCACCGGGCTGAGAATTTGAGTCGTCCTCTCTTCCCCCCCCCCCCCCCCCCTACCACCTCCTGCCTTCAAACATTTATCATTCAGATGTGGTACAGATGCAGGAGGGGTGAGGGACTCAGCGTGTGTTTGAAAGCGTGCAAGTGTGGTCTGCAGAGAGTTGCTAAGTTGCTCAAACACAAGTCGAAGAAGGCAGGGAGATTGAGCAGTTGTGTTTTCGGTCCAAACTTCTCGCAGATGGACTTTAAAGTGAGTGATAAATCCGTGTCCAGATTGAGGGTCCTTTTGTCATTAAACTAAGCCTTAGCACTGCTGTCCATCTGGCTCCGTGCATGTGTGTGTGTGTGTGCATGTTTGTAGTGTATCTTGTGTCTTTGTGTGTAGACACATTGAACATGATCCGGTAGCGGGAAGAGCACTACAAGCCTTCCTTTTAAAGTGTTGCTGACTGTAGCACACTATAAGCTATAGCCTTCTGCTCTTACTTCTCATGCACTTTCTGTCTCTCAGTCACACGCACACACACACACACACACTTTACCCGCAGTTCTTGTAAACACATCTCGAAGCCAGCGTGTGCTTCGTCTGTAACAGCCCCAGACTCTGAGGTGCCCGATCTGTGAGCTAACACCAAAGATAATTGTTAGGAGTGATGGAGCTCAGAACCAGACCTGTGGAGACAGAGTGGGAGATGACGTGTGTGTGCGTGTGTATATGTGCGTATGTATATGTGTGTGTGTCTGTGTGTAAGAAGTAACCCACTAGTAAACAGAGTGAAGCAAGTGGCCTGGATGACTTACGTCTGGACCACACAGAGGAAAAGGCATCAGTCAGACTGGTGCTGCGTAAGAGCTGTGGCATCGCTATCGAGACTGGGTGGTGCCAGAGAGAGACAGACAGACAGACAGACAGACAGACAGACAGACAGTGAGAGAGAAAGAGAGCTCTTTCCAAATTGACCAGGTTTCTGTACCATCCAAAGCATTGTGATGTTCCAAGTTTGATTGTTTTGTCCAGTTGGAGTTGCATACCAGCTGCTGTGTGTGTGTGTGTGTGTGTAATGACGGCACGCTCTAAACACTCTTCTGACATGTAATGGCTCTCTCACAGTGAAAGCAGCCAGGTGCTCACCACAGGCGACATCACCGGGTCAGCCACAGATGTGATGCACCGGCTCGGCTTGATGAGATCATCGGCCCACTTCTCCTTGAAAGACTTGTTTTTTGGGGCCGGCCATGCAGCTTGGGTGTGTGTGTGTGTGTGTGTGTGTGTGTAGGGAAAATATCTTCAGCCATTAAAGAATATTTAAATGTTTTTTTTTCCAGAACAAATAAAAAACGATCTTCCAAAAGCTAATTAGTACATAATTTCAGTAATTTCCAATACGTATCAAATTGTTTCAAGATTTTATCGAGGTCAAGTAATATCTTGAACATATTTTCACCCAGTTTGACGTGAAACTGCTTTGGAAACAATTACCTCTAACAGCGGGTATTGTTCTTTCTCTATAAATGAAACCAAGCTTTTAAGATTGAATATGAGAATAAATGGCTTGTTAGGACGGACCTATTTTGCTGTGCTTTATTTGGAGAAAACTCTCTAAACGTCCTTCCCAGTAGAGGCTCTCCATCTGTTTCAACTCCAGCTGACACTTTGTATCTGTATCTTTCCTCCAAGAAGGCGATACAGAGCAGAGACAGATGAATCTGCACGACTTATCACACCAAACAGTCAGATATGCTGCTGTGAAAATATAAAATACAGTGTTTATCAGCTGGATTGAGTTTTTTGTTTTGGTGCGTGGCAACAGTCATTATCCATCACAGTGGTGTTGTGTTGTGTCACAGCAACCCAGAGGTTGTTAAGTGTCTGCGACTATGGCTGCAGTGCTCATCCCTGAGAATTATCAAGCGTGCTCTACGAAGATGAACATAGAAATATCTGTGTTGTGGCGCCATGACATTACAAACGCTCTATTTGGGTTGGGTAAAGGTCATGTAATTGCCTCATGCTCTGTCATTAGAAGGGCACAGTGTCATTATATTACATGAGTTATTACAAAGATAAAGAAAACAACCTACAATCTTCTCCTTCTTTGACCTCAGGTTTCTATCGGTCCATCCGTCTGCCAAAAGCTTCAAATCGCAGGTGGCCAGGGCGTGATTCAGCTCACCTCCGTGCTGTTCAAGCTTTATGACGGCGAGGGACTTAGTAGGTTTAGACCTGAGCAAACAAGAGACCACTGGTGGGAGGGATGAAGGAGATAGAGGGAGTTGCGAGAAGCAGGACAGATGGGGCAGGGATCAAGGCCCTGCGTCTCTCTGTCCGTCTGCCTCTCTGCCGCTCTCTTTGACTTGTCTTGGTTCAGGTCTTTTTAGCCATTATGTGGGACCAGATGACAACCAGCCTGCCAGCCTGCGAGTCTCTCTCATTATGACGACAGATGTCTTCTCACCACTGCTCTTAAACTGTTATTATATTGCTTTGTGTCTTCCATGTTATGACATTCTATTCCTAAGACATTTGATTGTGCTCACTATTTTGGGCATAAAGGATATCACCCAGCAGAGCTTAATCTGGCAACCTGCCTTTCCCATGACCCCCCCTCTTCACCGCCACCACCACCACTGACACATGCACACAGAAAGCACCAGAAAATGACAGACAGTGAGACAGAAGTTGTTTTTGTCTTTTCCTTTTTCTCCCTCGCTTCCGCATATGGTCATCCGTTCTGCCTGTCTATCTGTCTGTCTGTCATTACAGTAAATCAGAGGGCTCTTCGGCTTTATCCGAGCGTCCTTCTGGCTGGGACGGCTGCAGCAGATGTTGGAGCCTGGGACAAAATGGATTTCCCCCCGCTGAGAGCAGCTTTTCTTGCCCTCCTTAATGGAGGCTCCTTGAAATGCTAATGCCCGACCATTAGTATAGCGGTGGTCTAGCATAGTGATGGTGGGAAAAAAAGGAAAGACCGCGATCCCGCCTGAAAAAGCTTTGTCGCTAAACAACCCCTGGAAAACATACTTTGCTGATCCAGACAGACAAGCGTCTAGTGGAGGTTTGAGAAAGAGAAAGGCAAGATATTTGTCCCACCACACACAGAGTTAGGGAGTGTGATGGCATCCTATCCACTGGCCTCCTCCCCTTTCCTCCCCTGTCTTTGTAACCCCCTCCATCCCTTCCTCAAAGTTCAGCTCAAAAGAGGGATAATGATAAACGAGTATATGAATGGAGCAAAAAAAAAAAAAGGAACCAATTCCTTCTTTCCATCAAGCACTGGCAGTTGAAGGATCAGGCGGCAGGTTCCAAAATTACGAGGCTTAACTCGTTGAAAACATTTGATGATCAGCCGCTGCTTGCTGTTATCGGAGGAATCAAACAGCGAAAAGAAAAGCTGCTTTGCCGAAACAGCATGTACCACATGTATTCACTCCTGGAGGCGTACTGCAGGTACTGAGGAGGAGGCGGAGGACAGTGTTTGTGGGAATTTATGTTTCTGTTTTGTGCAAAAAGGCAGCTTACGAGCAAATGAAAGGGTTTGCAGGTACGAGTGTGGCAAATATAGAAGAAGCAGGCTAACTTCACATTTCCATGTGTGCGATGCTGCACACTGACTTCTGTGTAGCATGTAAGACTTGAAGAGGCTTTTTGCTCTTTTGCTATTTCTTGCCTAAATCCCCCCCCCCCCTCTCACACACACACACACACACACACACACACACACACACACGCTCACAGATTTATCGCTCTGGACACTCTTGTCCCTGTCAGCAGCTGGCGGGCTGAGTCTTGTTTGAGCTTGTGTGTGTGTGTGTGTGCGTGTGTGTGTGTGTGTGCGTGTGTGTGTGTGTGTGTGTGTGTGTGTGTGTGTGTGTGTTTGTGTGTGTGTGTGTGTGCGTACATAGTCCTAGTAAAGCCTGCTGCTCTGCTCTGCTGTGCTGGCCAGGCCATGTGGCCACTTTAAAGCTCCTTTCTGAGAGTCCTGTGAAGTTGTTAAGGAGCTCCTCTACACTGGCAGTTGGCTCTGGGAATCCCTCTGCCAGCTGTAGCCTGCACACACCCCTCCCTGCTTCACTTCCCTCTCTCTGTCTCTAATGTCCTCCCTCTCATGCTTACACTTGCTCCGTTCCTCTGTGTTCGCTCCCATCTCTGTCCCCTCTCTCCGTCTGTATTCGTTTGCTGCCTGCTCTCCGTCTCTCTGTCTGTTTCTCGTGTTCTCTTTCTACCTCTCCCCCGTTCCCCTCTCTCTGTCTGTTCCTCGTTCTGACCGCGGTATCTACATAATCTATGTAGTGAAACATCATTGCGGACCTTCTGTCTCTTCTGGCACGGGTCCGGCTGCACATGTTTTCTCCTGTATACCTGCTCAGATCGCTGGAAATGCACTTTGGCAACTAACACGGAGCCACGTGTGGCAATGATGGCTATTTAGAAGGAAAAATAAATCTGCGGTGGAGATAGTTACATAAAAGAAGATGGGCTGCAGCACTAATTCTGCAAATAATAGAGTTCAATAGATGTTTACTGTATATTCAGACTATAAATCTAACATAACAGCTCTTGTGTCACTCGCTCACACTGTCAGCTTTTTGTGCTGGCTCACACATACTTACACACAAACGCTGGAAGGTTGCATCCCTCTCTGAATTTGGCTGACCTTTCATCGAGAGCAGAGAGCAGGTGCACCTGTGTCCTGTTCCCTGGCTCATGCTCCCAAGGTCTGCAGTGCACATCTGCTTGAGTGCACTTGCTTGTACACACAAGGAGGACATTTGCTTGTATTGTCATCAACTCCATTTGTGAAGGAAGTCCCTGGCTGCAGGGTTATGGATTAATTGTTGAAGAAGGCCAACATCTCCAATATCTGTTCGCCGATTTACTGATATTCACTGAGGGTACTTGTGAACAATTTCTTTTCCACTGAGGTACTTTATATTCTGTACTGATAATACAGCAGCTCGTCTTCAAATAGATTCTTCACTGAGGCAGACATAACCAGTACCTGTATTGTGGTATGGCTTTTATGTCCAAAGTTTGAGTTCTCAAAGTTGTCATACAGAAGTGAATAATCATTATCAACTTAATAAGGTGGGTCAGAGAACATTGAAAGAATATTCATCTGAAATGAATGAATTTGATGGCAGAAACGTATCGATTGAGGGGATAACCTTAATGTTTTAGTTTCAAGAGCAGAATATTTATTGTGAAATAAGGTTATAATATGACTTCATTTGAAAAGTAGGAAAACATTTGACTGCCATGTTCTCTTGTTTTACTTTCAGACTGATTGAGCAACTTGTTCAGATGAAACATTTTCATCTCTGTCTACACTAAACAGGACTTCTCGTCTAATTATCGTCTGACAGTCAAGGTTTGGAGCTCCTGCCGACTGTCCTCCATCCTCCTGCCCGTTCCTCTTCCTCTTCCTACTCCTCTCCTCTCCTCCTCCCATCCTCTTCTTTCTCCAGAGACGGCCATGCAAGCTGGCGTCCTTTCACTCCACAGATGTCTCTGTTCCTATAGGGCTCTCGCTGCGAGGAGATGTGTTGGCAATCCTGTGAAACACACCTAACACACGCGCCCGGGCACACACACACATTCGCAGACGCTCGCAGAAACACCCAAGCACACGGTGTGATACTGCTGTTGTCGCTGCTGGAGTCGATGTCTGTGAAGACTCTCTCATCTTCGCTCCCTCGCTCTCTTGTGCCTTCCTTTTCCTGTGCTGTCTCCGTTCAAAAGACAGACAGGGAAAAGTGAGGAGAAGAAGCAGAACTTGTACATGTGTGTGTATGTGTGTGTGTGTGTGTGTGTGTGTGCTGTACACACAACACATCCTGTGTAACAACCTGGCGTAGCATGGATCCGCCAGAGCTCTCAAGTTGGGTGTGAGAAGGTTGTCACCACATACCTGAGGAAGGCAGGATTAACACCTGTTATGAGTGTGAGTGTGTCATGTATGTTTGTCAGTAAGCATCTCACAGTTTTCCTTGTGGATTTCACCTTTTAGGCATTTAGCTAAGACTTTATGCAAAGAAACTTGCAATGAATTCCTCAAACAGGGCTCAGTTTCATGATTAAACCATGGGAAAAAGTTATCCATGGAGTCAAGAGACACTGGATACCGCTTATACTGATGATGTATTGTGATGTGAACTTTGGCGTGTAGAGTTTTGTTTGCATATTTCATCCGTTTTCTTAAAATGTGTTGCGTGTGTGTCCGAGGCGCCTGTTTAGGCTAGCATGTTGGTGTGTTTTTCTGTTTTCTGTCTTGCTCTGATATGTTCTCTTGTTGGCTGTACTGTTGTGTGTCACTCTCTCTCTTTTTCTCTCTGTGTGCGTGTGTGTGTGTGTGTGTGTGTGTGTGTGTGTGTGTGTGTGTGTGTGTGTGTGTGTGTGTGTGTGTGTGTGTGTGCGTGCGTGCGTGCGTGCGTGTGTGTGTGTGTGTGTGTGTGTGTGTGTGTGTCCACAGCATGGCAGTCCATCTGTCTCCAGGAGAGCAGCTTCCTGTTCTCTCCCTCTCATCTCTGCCACTGCAGGAACACACAACCTGGTCTGACATCCGCTCACACACACACACACACACACACACACACACACACACATACACACACACACTCACAAGCACACACACACACACACACACACATATACACATACACGCATAAACACACATGTATATATACCTTCTGTCCCTCTATCTGTCTGTCTGTTTGCCGACACACATTTGTCTGTCTGTCTTTCCGCACACATCCCCATAAAGCTCATCAAAGCCAGTCATCTGCCTTCCTTCTGTCTCTCTGTCTGCCTGTGTGTCTGCCCATCTATTTGTCTGTTGTCCAAACGGTCACAAATGATAGGGTGGGGTGGGGGGGGGTTTCACACGTGCCATTTGGCATCCCCAGCTGAAGCCCAATAGAGTGCTAAATGGCAGGGACACAAAATGGCTGCAACAAAGTAGCTGCTGCAAAATGGCGACACATGGGAGGTGAGACGTCAAGTCACAGGTTTTGGGCTCTCTCCGGCCTCATCTAGGTTGTGACTATTTTGAAGTTCAAGGAGGATGCAGCGGCCGTGTTGACTCTGTATACGAGACAAGCTGATCGATTGCCCTTGACTGCTGGCCGGGGTGGTTAACAATGATTGTTCCATAGATCCTTGTTTGCTGGATGGAGAACAGCGGTGCCGGGCCTGTGTGCGAGCGTAGCATGTGTATGTGGGTGTGTGTGTGTGTGTGTGTCCGAGGGGGACATTGATTGGAGCTATTTCTGCTTTACCACATGACAGATGCAGCCTGTTCACAGCAGAAACGTCAATGCCCACACCTGCTTGGGTGGTGAATGTGAGGCATCACTGACGATTGCTTCTGTGGAGCCAGACTGAGAGACTGACAAAGTGGGAGGAAGGACTTTGTTAGGATGCAGATATCTAGCAGAATGTGAATTATCACCATGGCACACCATCAGCACTTTACTAAATACGATAACGTGTCTCTTAAAATCAATCCAAAGCATTGTCCTGCATCTGTCCTGCAGTCACTAACATGGGCCGCAACAGATGATTTCAAATGAAGAGTTGTTTATTGTTGCTATGATTGCAGTATATAGGCCAAAACAACCAATGTTATGGAAATAAATATGATTGTGTACAGTTGGTGGCTATGACCGTACACCGCGCCTACATTTCCATCCAGTACTATCAGCTTCCAGATCTGCACCATGGTGGGGCAATCTGTTGACTGTTGATTAAAGTAAGATAACCCTATATCATATTATCCCTGCACATATGTGTCAACCACGCATTTTGCAGATTCAAAATACAGAGAGATGGAGAGAGAGAGAAAATCGTGATGAGGACTTTTCTGGCACATAGAACTGTTTTAAATGAGTCGAAAAAGAAGAAGAAAAAAAGAGAGCCAGCCCTAAGCGTCGGGGCGTGTTTGACGCAGGTAGGATTATAGGCCCTAATAAGTTATAAATGATAGTAATGGCCATCTGTTCGCCTATAGGGAGCTCCTAGCCAGCTCTGATTTGGCACGCCGAGCCGCGGCACGACAGACACTCCTTTGAGCATTGGGCATTTAGAACGCAGCCACCTCGTGCCTGGGCATTTGCTAAATTCAGACGTGACACTCTGACAGCAGATGCTCAAAGCTAGACTTCAAGACGAGGATAAGTAGAGATTTCTCCCTCCTCACCAGGAGCATTTTAAACACTGTCAAATGTGCCTCTTCCATGGACGATTAATACCAACCAATTAGGACTGATCGTTGCAGCATAGGGAAGGAAAATCAACACACCGCAGGAAACACACAGGTCTAAATGTAAAACCTGCTTTTAAACGATACGAAAACACCTGAATGTCACACTGCTTGGGTTGTAATGGAGTGACTGCTTTGTCCATGGTAACTGTGGCCTCTCCATCTGTGTGTGTTTGTGCGTCAAGTCTCTGGTCTTAGCCCTGTGGCAGGTGTCTCATCCCAGTGCAGTGTTTGCAGTCTGGCCCCTGTAAGCGCTGTAGCCTGTCTGAGGCAGATTACACACACACAGGAGCAGATGGGTGCAGACCTCAGCACCCACAAATACACAAAGCAAGGCCAGACCAGCTGAATGTATTGGATCTATGCGAGTCTATATTGTATATTTATGTACTGTGTATGTGAAATTATGCATAAGCAACACATGACTGTTCTTTCATCTATGTTGCATTTATATTGACATTATGTGTATCAGAGTGTGTATGTAGGCCTATTGGTGTGTGTGTGTTTCTTGCTTCAGCGTAACTAAAGACATTAGCGGGTAAACATTCTAATCCTAGTCTCTCTGCTTCTTCCTCTATCTCCCTCACACGTCTAGTCTCATATCAAGGCTAGCTTAACGGGTATGGCTGGCTAAGATATTTCTCTCGTCCTCCTCAGGTTCGCTCATATCAAAGCAGGAATTACTAGCACGGCTGGCTAAGATGCTACACTAATGCACCACATGCCTTCTCTCTTATCAGAAGACCTTGTGCTGCTGGGATAAAATGCAACGCCATGCTAAATGTTAAAGTGCCCAAGGGTGGAATTGCACCAAAGCTTGCTGACACAAGAACATGGGTGGAAATGCGGTTGTAAATCTAGAGCTGCATCTAAAGGGTCATGCATTCTTAAAGCTACACCAGGCAAGATCTTTATGTGAAAGTACTCCAGTGAGACCAGGGTAATTCACGGAGAGCACCCATACTCCCCTTCACTAAAACACCAGATTTACCTACAGTGATTATTTTTGCTATTGCCATTATGGACAAAACTGAAGAGAGAAAGCTGGGCTCACAACAAATAAATGAATGTTTGAGAGGAAGACCTTTATGCCAAAGGAGTGCACAGTAAATGAAACTAGTGCACGTGATTTATAGTTGTTGTCTGGGTTTCCTCTACAATAGAACCCATTGGATGCTCTCACTTCCTGTTTGGCAGTTTGGAGCCTTGACCAGCAGGTACTATGGATGGGAGGTCATGCAACAACCGTGTGTTTAATTGAGGTTGAATATAACCAATAATCCAGGCCAAACTCTTACTAACGGTGCCAAACTCACACGCATAACCAACACTGCTGCCAGAACATTGGTCCCCCCACACCCAACCTCACAGAGCTAAACAATAAGGCCATTGCTCGCATTGCAACCTCAATAGAACAGGATATCACACACCCACTCAATCACCACCTCACCCTACTGACGTCCGGGAGCACATACAGAGCACAGAAGGGCTCGTTTGGGGAAAAGCCTGATTCCTGCAGCCATAGCCGCCTTAAAGAACAGGCCTCGCTGAATAGACCTATCATTGTATGTTGTTACTGTTGTGCTGTTGTACGTATTGTTGTCTGCCATGTACAGTGCTGAGGAGAGGAATATTCCCATGAAGTCTAAAAGATATTTGTCAAAATTGTAATTAAATATGTTAATACATTAATGGTTATTTCATTAACAATGTGAATGATGACAGTGTGCATACTGAAAGGACCAGTACTGATGCTTGTTAGCATGTTACACCCACATGCTACCTATGCTAACATAACCTAGCCACAGAGGCCTGGGCAACACAACTAAAGGCACAGATCTATTGTGCCGGCAGGATGGAAGCAATACGAGAAGAAATTAGAACTTGTTTGGTGTGCAACATACTCTTATAAGGCTGGGTTAGCACCGTGACAAGGACAATTCACTGTTTTATGTGAGATTATAAACCAGACTATTTCTTTGTCGGGGTCAAATTCTTCCTGAAATCACAGCTGGTTGCCTGGCAAACGCTTCCAGTTATAGGGCATGTTGAAACAGAAAAGGACCTTCCCCAAATTGTTGTCACAAAGTTGTCAGGATTGTCTGAAATATCACAGTATGTTGTGGCATTAAGATTTTAAACCAGCGGCCCCCGCCCAAAATCTCGAAAACCGGCCTGAGACCAACAGCAGTACACATAAGTATGTGGACATGGGTTTGTACTTACTTTTAACCATACATGTTACAGTATATGACATCCAGTACACAGTCAGTAATGTGATTTATTGTGGCATTTGTTATGCTTGTTTAGCACAGTGGTGGTATTTGGGTATTTCCAACTGACTCAATTCAAGGTCTTTTGAAGTTTCTGTTAGATTCTTTCACATTCTTACCTCACATCCCAAACTAAAGCAAACTGAACAGGATATTAGAAAAAATATCACATTTGGATCCAACCACTTCAAACAAAGCAGGTGTGAAATATTGGTTTGTTTACTTTGTTACTCTTCTTTGTGACAGTTGACTCATCCCGCTCGGAGATACAGCTGTGGTTTTACACTGATTTGTTGCATTTCTTCTTCCTTCACGGCCATTTTCTGGATACTGTAGTTTCACAGACATGACAGAAGAAACTTGTTTGACTCAGACTAAACTGACAAGACACACACACACACACACACACACACACACACACACACACACACACACACACACACACACACACACACACACACACACGTATACACAGATGCTCCTCTGTGTGTTCCTCACAGCTGCTGTTACATCCTTCATGTGACCATGGGGCTGCTGGTCACACATGAAAAGAAGAATGTGTCACCAACAAGGCTGATATATGGGACCTTATAGTCGACAGTGTGTGTGTGTGTGTGTGTGTGTGTGTGTGTGTGTGTGTGTGTGTGTGTGTGTGTGTGTGTGTGTGAGGGAGCTAGCTTTGTCCTGTCCCCAGCTGTGTGTGTCCTGAGGGGCCTGATGTCCAAACAGGAAGAGGTGTCAGATGGTCCGGGCGGGGACCCATCTTTGGGACACAACAACTGGAGAACTGTCTTTCTCTCTATCTGTCTGTCTGCTACACGTACACACACACTGCCATCTATACGTCACTGCAGAAGTTTGTCTTCATTTCCCCAGCGCCCCGCATGGGTGCTTGGTCGACAACATCCTCCTTCCTGCAGAGTGTGCCTGCCTCCTGTTTGCATCTGTTCACACATACACACACATATACAAATCCGTACACATGCACGTTGAAGCTCTGATAATGAGTAATTAGCCGACCAAACAGGTACTGTCTCAGCTAATGGCTGAGGGTGCAGTTTTGAATCGAGGAGGTAGGAAGGTGTTGGGGAAGAGAAGGAGGGAGGAGGAAACTTCCTCTTTCATTATCCAATGAAATCTCAGTTTGACTTTAGAAACCATACGGTGATTGATGCCTGGCATACACCAGCACAGCAGTGTCCTTTTGTGACATCAGATTCATATTGTTTGATACTACAATTCATGGCTGTCATGTCAAATTACTGTCACTTATCAACGTTTGGAATTGAGATTGGACATGGCTATGGTTTGTACGTGTGTGAGCATGCATGCTTGTGTATTTGTGTCCTTACATTGTTCCACCTCTCTTATCCTCACTCTGTTGATGTTGTGCTTGTGGGCGTGAGAAAGTGTGTGTGTGTGTGTCAGTGCATGAGTGTATCCTTGTATTTGTGTATGTTGGGACAAATTAGTTTTCAGCTTGACTGCTTGTGTGTGTAAATGAGTTTGAAAGGCTATGTAATCACCCAAGATGGGGACTAAGTGTGCCCTCTGTGTGTGTGTGTGTGTGTGTGTGTGTGTGTGTGTGTGTGTGTGTGTGTGTGTGTGTGTGTGTGTGTTTGTGAAGGCAGCTGGATGTTCGCCAAACCCTTGCCAGGTCCTTTTTGGTACATCCTCTCAAGAATGAAGCACGCATTTGAAAGAGAGAGAGAGAGAGAGAGAGAGAGAGAGAGAGAGAGAGAGAGAGAGAGAGAGAGAGAGAGAGAGAGAGAGAGAGAGAGAGAGAGAGAGAGAGAGAGAATGTCAATCTCCTTTTTCCTTCTGAGCTACAAACAAGAAACAAAAAAAGACCCATTTTGATGTCACAGAGCAGCAACGTGCCATCCAGTCCCTAAAGAGTACTTCGCCGTGGAAAGTAAGCTGTGTTAAATGCTGAGAGGGGGCGTGGAGTTGGGTAATCTTTTTGAAATTGAAGCAGGCCTGATTCAACCAAACATCTGGGAAGGAAAGTGCCCCCTGCATAACCCCTATGACACACACACTCTCACCCCTCATCCTTGAACATCCAGTTAGCTTGCTGTCTACATACAGATGGAGCTTTCCAAAAATAGTACATGGACAGTCTTGTGTAGTCATGATTAGCTCTGCACAATATGAGGTCAGTACAGTCTTTTTCTGACGAAAGACAAATCACCCTTCATACAAAGCTTTAACTTTCATTTTCATTAAAGGCCACACCATCCGCCCTGGATGAGGTGGGGATTATTCACAGGGCTGGTGAACTAATGTAGCTGGTCAGCTAACGGCTAACACTCTAGAAATCCAGGAGCATGCTTGCGCTTGTCAGTCAAAAGAGCTCTTTCTATTTTCTCTGTACTCTGCCGTTTACTCACCTCCCCTGACGTTTTGTTCATCAACACATTCAATAAAGAGTTACTGTCAAGAGAAAGCTCACCAAGGTAACAAGTTTGCTAGCTTGGTTGCTAACGTGGCAGGAGGTTCACACAATTTATTCAAAAAACGACTCTCACCTTTTTGTGAGTTTAGAAAGGAGCCCATTTGGTTCCAATTCTTTCTGCTGTTTCTTTTTAAATATAGTAGTACTGAATGTGTATATATATATATATATATATATATATATATATATATATATATATATATATATATATATATATATATATATATATATATCATCCATCCTTGCATGCAGCTATCCATACATCAACTTTAATGTTCCCATACTACCCATGGCTGAATTCTTTTCCATTTCACTTCACTCTCAATTGCTCTCTCACCATTTCCACTGTTATTCCCTCTTGTTTCTCCTCTGATTTTTTTAAATCATCCCCCTGGGGAGAACAGAAGCCCGCCTCAATCTGGAACCAATTGTTTCGTTTGGTTCATGAATCCAGAACCAAACTCTGACAAAAGAACTCTTGTAAGGACCGCTGTGTTATTTGTTTTACAGATTGTGCTGTTATCAAAGTATTTATTGTGCCGCGGCGCTGCAGTTGTGTATGCAGAGAGGGCCTGAAGCCTCGCAGCACATCAAAGCTGTCACAAATACGGGAGTGGGGGCCAAATAGCAAGAAAAGCTGTGGGCACAAATGAAATAAGCCCAAACTGTTGCTGATAAGAAGCCACTTTTACAACTTTCTCAGTGATTGAGCTCTGCAAGTTTGGGCTACTGGTTAATATTCTCACACTTCTATCACTTTGCTGACTTCTCAGAGCGACTGACTTTAGTTCCATACACTTTGTCAAAGGGTGAAATAATTGGAATGAAGCTTGGCATTGTAGAACAATGATAAGCGACTGATTAATAAGCTGAACATGGAATTATTCCGCCGTCAAACGAAATGAATAATAACAAACTTAGACCTTGCTCTACTTCTCTTCCCATCAGAGGAGCATGCAGTAGCACATATGAGATCAGGGGATTACAGAAGAGAGCAGACTGCAGGATGTCTATCCCCTGGAGGTCATCTTGGACAGGACTTCTGTTTGTGTGTTTACGACTGATATAGGTGTGTGTTTGTTTGTACATTGTGCATGTGTCTGTTCCACACTAAGACCACTCAGCTGGCAGCCTGTAAGCATGCCAACAAGCTGAGTAATGCGGCCGGGAGTTAGCTAAGTTACTGCAGCCACCTGACCACAATGGGTCACCTAATGCCCTTTACTTCAGAAGTGGAGCTGCAGACACAGGGTCCAAAATGACCAACTGCCACCTGTCAGGGGCAAAAAGACAGATCAATGGTAATGGTTAGCCACACTGCCAAAACTCTTTTCATAACATTTAAATGCTTTTGTTTGTGTCCCTGCTGGCCAACATACACTCATTTTGACCATCTAAACAAGTCTAAACAAATCAAACAAATCAAACAAATGCATTACACTTCTCATGTAAGAACCACTGTGCTGTGTTTTGGTGACTTCTTGGCTTCTTGAACTCTCACTCGTCTTTCCTGTGCAGTCACGAGACAGGACACACGAGGGCTCAGGTCTGGACAGAAGCGCAGGAGGATCTCCGACTGCGCTTAAACCCATTAAGGCCACCTGGGTGTGTAGCCATGCATGGTTTGAATCATTGCCAGGAGGTGTGCGAGTGTGCGTATTTCTCTGTGTGTGTGTGTACGGGCAGATAGGTGGCCAGGATGAGCAGGCTGTTCGGCGAGATTAGCAGGCTCTCACATGTTGCATAACAGATTCCCTGTCTCGTGAAAAACCTGCCTGCATGCTGCCGCCCGCTAAGCAGGATGGCCTTTCACTAACGCCCTCTATACTCACACACGGACACTTATGCATGAACACACCCAACACTTTGGTTAACCATTGTTAAGCCTCACCACCAAGATGCTGTTCCTTTGCATCATTTGCATGGCTAATAGTTTCTCTATTTATATCAGTGATGTGTGAGAGGAAAAGTAGCCCAGACCGGCCTCCTTACTCACGCAGGTTGAGTCAAAGCCTTAACAAATGTCATTATCCAGACCAGCCTGGAGGTGATTAGGTAGTGTGCTGCTTATGGCTCTGTGTTTAGCATGGGCCCGCTGCATCCAGCCAGGCCAACTGCTGTGTGTGTGTTTGTGCATATGGGTCTGGGCTTGCTGGGGGCTGTGATCCGATGGGTCCTATAACACCAAATCAAACACAGAGGGAGACGCAGTATGCCTATTTTCTCTGTCGTAGTGTGTGTGTGTGTGTGTTTGTGAGCAGGGGGGGTTAAGTAATAAACAAGGTCTCCATGGTGACAACAAATGCAGCTGCAGCAAAGAATGAAGTTGAGTGTCAGCAGTAAGGACCCACTGTGTGCATGTTTGTGTGTGTGTGTGTATATGTGTATGTGCGGGGGAAAAAACACCAGCAGTAAGGGCCCGGTGAGAATCGTAAACACCAGCAGGCCATGACTTCCACAAATAGACCTCTTAGGGGAAAAAAAGGAGCGCTGGAGAAAGAGGGAAGAAAGATGATTTCACACACAATATAAAAAGAAAGACGTGTAGCCCAAGAATGCTCGGAGTGTAATGAGTTTACAATCGCACCAGGCAAATAAAAAAAGCTAGCTAACATTAAAGGAAATGCACAAACAAGCAATTACTTGTATAAGTACATATAAAAAAAACAACAACAGCACATTTCTTTGCACTGGAAATCCTAAGCTCTGGCATCCACGCTTGAAATGTCAAGTTCCTCACAGAAGCCCGTCGTCCTCCCTCCCCCATAGCTAAAGCGCCAACAATCTATTCATCAGTCTTCATCATCTTTCATCATTATATGGTAATCCTCCCAGCTCACTCTGGGTCTGTCTTGACAGCCCCCTGCAGTGTCTCTTTCTAGTCCTGTTGTGTGGTGAGTGTGCCATCTTGATTCACACATCCTGTCAGTGCTTCGTAATCCCTCCTTTATGGAGGCAGAATAGCACACTGCTGTCTCTCTTCAACGCCTTACTTCAAGGCCACATATCCACGCAGCAGCCGATGAGATCTCATTGTCAGAGCACCTCTGCTGGCAGTCCACATCTCACCCCAGCATGACCCCCCCCATCCAACTCCCTTTGCCCAGGCTATTTTCCAATATTATTTATGCAGGGATTCTCTTTAGTCCTCTCTAATCTGGCTTTTTCAAGGCTTTACACTGAAGGGCTAAAAACATACAAATCCTACCAAAAAACCCTCCAAAAAACCATATGGAGCACTATACCTTAATCAGAGCAGTCCCTGTGTGTATGTGTATGTGTGAGTGTGTGTGCTCACTAATATTAGAATAATCCCTGGTGATTATGGGAGTGGTTATTAGGATGAATATGGCAGCAGGGTTGGGTCGGGCCGAGCTGAGCTGAGCCCGGGCTGTAGTGAGAAACAGATGTCAGTTGACCCACATCTGCCGAGCGTGCTGGGACACTGCAGTGTCAGGTCACAGCTCTGATCACCTCAGGGACACTGTACATCTGGGCCCCTGAAAGATCTTTGGTTTTTTCTCTTGGTTCACAGTGTCCCCTGAAAGCTGTCCCTAACTGTCTCTCTGGTGCTGTCTCTCCCTCTCTCTACCTGTCTGTCTCTCTGTCATGCCCACATACACAAAGTAACTATGTTTGTTATGATGTGACTGTATGATATGACCTTAGGCATCTTTGACTTCATCGCTCCGTGCAGGCACCAGCCGCCACTCTTTTACTGGTCACACAGACCAGCAGGAGAATATACTATATGTGATTATTGCCACAAAATGCACCTCACTGAGAGGAATATGCTATCTAACTGGAACTAGATTACATCTACAACTGGGATTTAATCCAAATCCAGTACCAGACAAATGAATTACATGAGGTGTCATGTAGAGCTGAAAAAGAGCAGATCAGTACGGGAAGGAGTAAGCTCTCCAGATATTCATCCATCCATCGTCTACCGCTTATCCGGGGTTGGGTCGCGGGGGCAGCAGCTCCAGTAAGGAACCCCAAACTTCCCTACTCTGGGCCACATCCGCCAGGCTCCGACTGGGGGATCCTGAGGCGTTCCCAGGCCAGTGAGGAGATATAATCTCTCCACCGAGTCCTGGGTCTTCCCCGGGGTCTCCTCCCAGCTGGACGTGCCTGGAACACCTCCCTAGGGAGGCGGCCAGGTGGCATCCTTACTAGATGCCCGAACCACCTCAACTGGCTCCTTTCAACGCTAAGGAGCAGCGGCTCTACTCCGAGTCTCTCACGGATGGCTGAGCTTCTCAGCCTATCTCTAAGGGAGACGCCAGCCGCCTGAGAAAACTCATTTCGGCTGCTTGCACCCGCGATCTCGTTCTCCAGATATTATAACTTTATGTTTTATGGTGTATTCACTTGGCATCACTGTTTTTATATATTGTCTTGTCTGTCCCCTCTAAAGCCTCTTTTTATTTTCTCCCTTGTTTAAAGTACTTTGTACCTACAGTATGGTTTTAAAAACTGTCTGCCAGTTTACTAAGGATTTGATGAAATATACCAATAATCCCAGTGAAGCATTTTTCATTCTTGTAATTATCAAAGCTTTCTGTTTAATGTTTGTAATTGCTATTTTCCAAACCAATGGCTCCAATTGCTGTCTGAATTTTCGGTTTTCTTCCACTATGTTCCTAATGTGTCCATCTTTTTTTAGTTTTTTTTTGCTTCTAGACTTTCCTTTTCGCCATAGCTTTTAGGGACATATGAAGCCCACTGAGACATTGCATGTAATATTAGGTTATACAAATAAACATGATTTCACTTAACTATTAAAGCCTTGGTGCAGTCATGCCCCATAACCAAGAGAACATCTTTGAAGAAGTATATTCCAACGAATGCATACAAATATTCTGATTTGAACATATTTGGTTCTCTCTCATGGCATTTTCCATCATCTGGTGGTTGCTGTAGTTGAGTGGATGAGTTTTGTATTACATTTTCACAACATTACATCACCGTAAAACATAATGGAAAGACTTTGTCTGCAGTACAACTGAAGGATAGATACAACATAAATGCATGTTAGAGGACTTCTGCAGTGGCTATTACTGACGAGAGAAAGGAGAGAAGCTCAGATTTCCTCATGTCCAAACCAAACATTGTGGCTTTAAGTTATGGTTGCATTTACTTGAAATGATGCGGTAGACCAACACTGAGAATCAGCGAGCACTAATTGAAAACAGCTTGCCGGAGCTCCAGTGAATACTGACTGTGGGATAGAATCTCTTTTTCTATTGTGTTCTAATGTACTGGTTCCCTGGTCATTCCTCTGAGATCCCAAGAGGCACGAGGGGTTACGGTCCTAGATAGCTGGAGGATGACTCACTCTGGCTGTCAAATGACAAGTTCACACAGTGTCATATTGCCTACTAAGGAAAGGGACATCACATATTTCATTTCCCAAGAAAGCTGGCTCTATGGTGAAGCCCAAATTGAAAAGTGAATAGCTTCAATTTTCTCTGCCTGTCTCATAAAGATACGTTTGTGAGGTTACGCAGTCACCTGTTGGGTTTAGTTTTCCTCAATATATTAAGAGTAATGGCATAAGTACATTTTTTGAATAACGAATCAACTTACTCACTGATTTCCTTCTCTCGAGCTCTACCAACTCTCTCCATCTGTCTGCCTGTTTTTCTCAAATCTTTTCTCATTTCTCTGTTTCTAATTTCTCTCTGCCTTTCCATCACTCCTTCGTGTCCCTCTCTTTTTCTCTTCAGCAGGATTAAGGCCCATCATTGTCAACCCATAGGGCAGAGTGGTTTGATTGACAGCTGGGTTCAGCATCTTGACACAGGTCCGTGCCCCCGTCACCATTGCTGATCGTCCCATGCTGGCCCCTCAGAGTGACAGGCGCCTGCAGAGCCATTTACTTCTGGTGCAGCAGGAAAAAAACCCCTCCTCCTCCTTCCCTTACCTCTTCTTCATAACTCGTTTCCTTTTCACAACCAATCCCCTTTTGTTTCCTCTTACTTTTTCATTCATTTATTCATACAGTCATTAACTCGTCTACTCTTCTTCTTGACCTCATCTAATCCTCTTTTCTCTCTCCTCTGATATCAACCTCTCTAGTATCTAATGCAGGCTTCGATTAATCTAAAGGATTCTGCTAGATCTTAATTAGGGTAATTACTGTGTTTGTTTTAACTTAACACTGATGGCTCCACTCAAGCTACTATCTTTGAGTAGGGCATAACAGATGGGGTGCTTAGTACTCTTTTGGGAAGGAGTCAGGATGGAGCTGTATGAATTTTGAGCTTGATGTTTGTCATTTTAACTTACCTTGCAAAACTCTTTGGCAGGAATTACTGTCTGTTTTGTGCTAGAAATGAAACAAATTGCCCTCTAATACAATATATAACATTGCCTTAAGCTGGTTAGTAATGTCACTATGTTGCATTCTTCACTTGTCTGTTGGGCCACAAGTTTTTGGTTTATCATCTCAGATTCATCTTGCAACCTGTTGTGGGGTCACTGACCTTCATTATAAAGACCTAGAGTGTCACTTCCTATCTTGTCGTTCAATCTGACATTAGTCACAGGCTACAGTCGAAAGGTTAAGAAACATTCACTTTGCTCTGAGTCAGCAGTTTGCAGAGTTTGCTTGTGTATTTCCATTTCTGCTCTGTGTCTGCGATTCAGTCGGCAAGGCCTCTCAATCTGAAACAAAGATACAATTCAGGTGGTTGTACACACTGTAATATCACAGTGTGGTTATGACCAAGTTATATAGTGTGTGTGTGTGTGTGTGTGTGTGTGTGTGTGTGTGTGTGTGTGTGAGAGAGAGAGAGAGAGCGCAGAAGGACAGGACGGCATCAGATGAGTACAGACTGTTTCCACCTGCCAGGTGCTTGGTCTCTAATCCCCCCTCTCTGTCTGATTAAACACACACACACACACACACACACACACACACACACACACACACACACACACACACACACACACACACACACACACACACACACACACACATACACAAGCATGCACAGGCGCAACAAGGTCATCTCTCTGTCAACCATACAATAGCGCTGTGTACCCATCTGGCCTACATCCTAAATACTTCCTCTTTAGAAAGCAAATAAAAAGGAGAAGAGAGTGAACACTTTGTGCCTTAGAAACAGGTCACAAGTAAGTATTATTATTATAAGTAACTGTAGCTTACATTTGTATTTACCACTATCAGTCAGTCATCTGCGAGTGCTGCAGATGTTATCTTGGTGCTGTATGAGAAGAGACCGGCACTCAGTTGTTTTCTCTCTTGCTGTCTCCGAGTTCACCTCAGTGACGAAGACGCCTCACACAATACTTTCTTTGTATGATATTAAAAACATCTTTTAAGAACACTGTTGTGCGCCAATGCACTGCCAAAACCACATGAAATACCCCGTCCACCTTTTACAATGGTAAAACTGCTCTTTTTTTCTTTCTTTCTTTCTTTCTTTCTCTCTTTGTTTGTTTCATTGTTTCTGTCTTCCTGTTTTTTTTATTTTGGAATTGGACAAGCTCTCCCTGTGGTGTGAGTCATATCATTCTGACAATATTTTATGCTGGGAGTACAGCGCTTTGATATCTAGAGGATAAGAGGGCTTTGTAGAGACAGTGACACCCATCCTCCTCCTTCTCCTCCTCCGTCTCCTCCCACTCCTCTGCTTTTCCTTCCCCTAGGGAGGTTTGGCTTCTTCTGCCCCCTCCGACGGCTTTTATGTCTGACGGTGTTCTGTGCTGTCGAGGTGAGGACGAGGTCAAACGACTTCAAACGTGGCGCTGAGATACAACACATCGTAAATGAATAAAAAATAATGCAATAACGTGTGTGTGTGTGTATACTTTGACGGATGCCTGAACACTGTGGTTTTTGTCTTGCATTTGTTATGAATCCTCGTGGATTTGATCCTGTTGAGGATGACAGTAAATGCTTTTACACTGTAACATAATATAGTATGATGTAGCCTATTGTGAGACCATGTGTGATGGAATAATGTTTTATTACATTATTTACTCAATTTAGTATCACAGTATAGAGCAGTATGTATTTATCATAAATCCTGGATACTGTGTGTGTGGTTTGATCTACATTATGATAGTGAAGGAATTCCATGTGGTGCCATGCTGTCTGCGCCGTCTCCTCTCCTCACCTGTTGAGGCTGTGATTAGATACTGTCAACCCCCAGGCCATAGCTATCACATACAGGTAGAGTACAGTCAGGCTTTAGCTTTCCCTTATATTGTGGGATGGGAGAGGACTGGTGAACTCCAGAAATTGCAGACAGTGCTGAAAGTTTGTGTCACACTAATGAGCAATCTGTCAACAAGTGTGAGCTACAGGGAACTTGGAAAAAAAGGAAACATTTGAAAAAATGTAGATTATATGGTGGATATCGTTGTATGAATCCGCCTCCTAACCACACACACACACACACACACACACACACACACACACACACACACACACACACACACACACCACTCTCCATTGACAGAAAAATGACCAAATAATCCCCCTGTAACACAGAGGTTTGTAGGTGTCATGGTTCTCTACCGCTCATGATGTTGGTTTATGTTTTAGTTGCAGTGTTTAGACTACTGGGTGCTCGTGATTTAAAGGAATAGTTCAACATAATTGGACTGCGGTTATTCACTTTCCCCCCAAGAGCTACGGTATATGATATATAATCAATATCAATCTCATGTCTGTGTGTTATAGCTGAAACCAGGATTAGCCTATGTTAGCATAAAGACTGGAAGTAGGGGAAAGCAGCTAGCCTAGCTCTCTCCTATGTTCAACATACACCAATAAACTCCACTGAAGCTCACTAATGAACATATTGTGTATGTGTTGTTGAACCCGTACATAATCAGAAACATACATGTAGCCATCCCCTCAGCACTGTGCACAAAGTCTCTAGCTAAAGTCCTGGTTGCCTGGCAACCTCACAGCAACAACATTCCAGGGAGTGACTGTTTTACTTTTATTTTTGTAAGCTAGCGATGTAGTTACCAACATTTTAAGTAGCCTATATCTATTTCTTTGTTTTGGCTCCCTGATCGCTCATTAGTTCTTTAAAAAAAATAAGAAAAATAAAATTAGCAAAAGGACATTTAATCAAGATTATTATCAAACTACTATGTCCAAATATGAACCTTTTCAATGCAATAAATTGCTTTATTTTTTACTTTATTACATCTGTAGCTTGTTATTTCCAGTACTGGGTTGTAACCAACACATTTCACATCTCATATTACAGAACATTATTAAGGATGTTACATCGACCAGAAAGGAAGTTAGCTTGACATTGGTCATCAGCTATTAGGTGATTATTTTTTCTCAAAACTGTCGTCATAAATGCATCATCTTTCCCGAACATTAAAACTGATATTCATCACTGTAGTTTTGCCCTAGAAGATATTTAAAGTGGAATAAAAATATTTAGGTTAGTATCCAATTTCAAGCTAACTTTCTCTTGCTCAGAAAATATTAGCTACGCCACTTTCCTCCTTGTGAGTTTGTTGACGTAGCTTTACGTGCAAGGTGCGTAAAGCATTTGGTCTGAAACAAAACCTTGTGTTTACGTTATTGTTGGCACTGTGCCCGTATCTGGAAACCTCAACCTGGCGTCCTGGCATCTTATTTCACCAATTATCAGCGAGAATGATGGACCCTGGAAAGCAAGGTAGGCTATATGGCCTGTAGATATTTAATAATAAAAGCTAAAGTAGTTTATTCTCCACAGCTTTTAGAGTTTTCCTTATGTTTATGTAATTATGGGTTCTGACATGCTAACTTATGTTACATCCTCAAGTATAATGCGGTCTGATAGACTAGCATACTTCATCAAATCATGTTTCAACAAACAACATTTTTCTTTTCTGATCGATTTTGCATCTCTTCGTAACAGGGTACTACTTTTTCAACTCTTCCACTCTCAAGTCTAGTATTTATGTTTGTATATTTTTCATCCAAGTTTCAAAAATCATACTGTCTTTAAGTTTGTGAGATATACATTTATGAAATGTACACCCCCCTAATACAATGTTTGAATAGAATTTAGTTTGTGCTGCTTACAGTGTTGCAAAATTACATTTGAAAAATGAAACGGGAACTTTCCAGAGAAAGTTCCCCTGTTACTACTGAACTCACTGTCAACAGTTTTCACTGTGACTCTTTCTTCAGTAGAAAGTCGTTAATTTCGTTCACCTCTACTGTATTGTGGTGGAGTCAGAAATACCAGCAATATCTCAGAACCTTGGCAAAGAAATCATCTGCATTTCTACAAACCACTAAGTGAGAAAATATGTGTTTTTTGAATTTTGGGCAGAACAACCCTTTAAATATAATAGCTTTTACCCTAAAGGTACCATAAAGTAGCAACATATCATCAACCCTGCAATCTCTTTTAACAAGATGTTTCCTGATTGTGCAATGAAGGGGCCCATCTTGCATGCAGGGAGGTTGACAAAGTAGGCTTGACCCTGGGCTGAGGCTTGTTGTGGCGCTGCGTCTCTGGAGGGCTTGTCTGGAGGTTGGCTGTGCTCTGTCTGGGCCGGCACTGCTCTCTAATCACCCTGACACTGCACTTACAGAGCTGACAGCTATGGCGCCAGAGAGAGAGAGAGAGAGAGAGAGAGAGAGAGAGAGAGAGAGAGAGAGAGAGAGAGAGAGAGAGATTGTACACGTGACAAGGCCCACCTTAGCTCTGCACTTGTTCCCTCTCAAGATAATCACTTTCTATTGATTTTCTTGGAGCACACAGATCCCTGTTACCTTTCAACCTCTGATGCTGCTTGTCAAAATACCTAAGGGCCACAGCATACAGACCTGTTCCCTATTACCTTCCTTCAACCTCTCAATAATTGATAATGTATGCGAATGAAAGAAGTAGAATAGTGAAGTTCCTGCGGGTCTCCATTTTTGTGCCATGATCAATAATGAAACCTAATCGTAAGCACAAATGTAATCCATCCCTTCTGAAAACAATCAGGGCTATTATTGAAGTTAGGGTGTGCAGTTGATGCTTCATTCCTTTACAGCTCGTATCAGTGAGCTGAGGCGTCACAGCCGGCGCCCTCTGCTACTTACCTAATTAGCTCTAGGAGCCCCTGCATTATTAACAGACTCCCTAAATCATTCAGAGGGGCCCTAATGTGTGTGTGTGTGTGTGTGTGTGTGTGTGTGTGTGTGTGTGTGTGTGTGTGTGTGTGTGTGTGTGCAAGGGAACACACAGAGGGGGTACGGAGGATCACTGCGATAATGTCCCTCCCTATTCACGACATGTCAGACGTAATTATTCACCCTGGGAAGACACGGGTCCAGAACACTGGTAATGGCACTCTTCTCATCCCTCCTCCCTCCTCCCCCTCCTCCTCCTCCTCCTCCCCCTCCTCCTCCCTCCCCCTCTTCCACTGCTTTTATGACTGACAAGGTGCTAGCTGGCTGAGACACACTCTAAAGATAGACAAATAGAGAGGACGATTGATATTGTTAGAAGAGAATGTTCATATTGCAAAGGTCACGTGTTAACGCGGGGAGATCAGCAGGAATAGATGGATAATGTTTATTTTATTGTGTGCATGGATCTCATTAACGTGAGGAGCTGTGCCATTTGTGTGCCTCATTTGGTTATATTACATGTAATGTACTAATCATTGCAGAGGAATGTTACTGTGATAATGGGGTGAGTGCCATTTAGCTACTTTAACCACTGCATGACTCACAGTTTTGGCGGTAGTGGAGCAACAGAAGTGCTACATGAAAACACTCATTGGAGAAGCAAAATGCAGCTGAATCATGTTCGGCAGAAAGGGCTTGTTTTCTCTAGATTTAGCAGCTGGAAGTGGTTTGGTCCTTTTTTGTCAGCAGAGTCAGCAAGACACAAATGAAAAGTCAATATACATCACTTCCTCCCTCTCAGCCAATAGCAGCTATGTAAGGGGGGGTGATATTGTTCTGTATGAGATAATATTTGGCTAGGCTGGTGACCAGGAGCTCTTGCCCTGGTAATTCCACATGTGTTTACTGGAATGTGACTGTTTCCTGAAGCGCTGCAGTAGCTCTGGTATTTGGGTTGAATTCCAAAACATTGCTCCCCTTCTTTGCTGCATATTTCACTCTGCCACATAGATGTTGTAGAGTTTTATGGATGAGGTTTGCGGAGAGTAGGAGACGATGACTTGCGCTTAAAATAAAGATTCTGTGACTGGTCACATTTCATTTCGTTTAAAATAATGTAAAGGTTTTGCTTGTGTGACTGGCAGACCAATCTATATAATTTCTTTGGTTTATTAGTGAACAAACAAGCTGTATTGCATTTTAATTTGTTTTTTCAAAAATATATTCAGTTATTCTATATTTATTGTGAAACGATGGATTTTTGCAATCAAGCACACTAGAAAGGGATTTACTCTTTTAAAATTCAACGAGGGACACGAGAAAGATTATGCTCCAGTGATCTTCCTCTGCAGCTCTACTTGTACCCAACACTATGGGGTATATAGGTGAACATGATTGTGCAATTGCATTTTTAATTGGCGTACACATGCATAATGTAAATGTGGCTGCTTTAACACATGCAGCCTTTACCATTAATTATATAGCATTCAACAGGGCACATGTGAATGGGAAGTTGATATACCCAATAATAGTAAATCAGACAGATTTGGCAAAGCAGCATTAGCGCTAAAGATCCAGAATTGGATATTGTGTAAGCAAAGGTGTTACATTACAGCAGTGGACATGCACAACACTAGCATTCTCTGATGTATAACGCTTTCAAATTCTGGCAACGGAGGGCTTTAGTGGTTTTGGTGGTTGTGTTTTGAATGGTCACATTTTGTAAAAAACAAAAACATAAAGGCGCTGACAAAACAATTTATGTGATTATTGCCAGTGAATATACGTGTGAGGTGTTTTGGCAAACAAGCATTTCAGAGCACAAGTGACATGTTTCAGCATAACCCTGTCGTGATTTTAAGATGGGTGTGAGGTAAGTAGATTATTGGCTTTTCTTATGAAAGCGTAGGATGGAAAAAATTATGTTGAGAAGAACTGTGATGGGAAAAAGAATTAGACGAGATGAAAGTCTCAGGATTTTAGGAGAGTGAGAGAGAGGGAGCGAGAAACACTCCCTTTACATCGTTAATCTGGGCTGCCCCTCCCCCCTCTGTTTCTATTAAGAAAATTACTTTTTAGTTCAATTAACAATAATTCACGGTTAACTGAATAAAGTTTATTACACAATCAAGGCGACAACAGAGCAAGTGAGAGAGAGAGACACACACACACACACACACACACACACACACACACACACACACACACACACACACATACACACATACACACAGACAGACACACACACACACACACACACACACACACACACATACACACATACACACAGACAGACACACACACAGACACAGACACAGACACACACACACACATACACACACAGACACACAGACACAGACACACACACACACATACACATACACATACATACACACACACACACACACACACACACACATACACACAGACACACACACACACACACACACACACACACACACACACACCCACACCCACACACACACACACACACACACACACATACACCTCACGCACACATATGCGGGGGCTCCCCTAGCAGGTGTCAGGGCCCCTGATCTGTTGACCCATGTGGGCTTTGGTGAACTGCGACTGGGGGAGGCAGGATACTGGTGAGGGTTTGATGCTGGAGGTCAGGGGAGGACGATGTTGTTATGGGATGTTAGGGAGAAATGTGTCATCACACTCTTAGATGGAGCGGCCTCTCTATCCTCTATCCTTGGCCTCAGGCAGCAGCTTGCATCACAGCGATTAGCTCTCAAACACAGACAATAACACTAGCAGCCACATCGTCATAATCGCCATTATCTCCCCCCACCACCACAAAACATGGCAGGGACTCGTTTCTTGAAGCTTCCGCCCTCTTTTACGTAACTGCAGATGAGCTGTCTGCTTACGAACATTTAGAGAAATGAAATAGTAAAGCATGTAAATTGTCCTATTTTACATAACGAACAATAAGGTGTTCTTTGCTTCAGACGTGGTTCATCCTCCTTTGTTCCATCCCACCTCTTCGTCTCCCCTCCCCCCCCCCCTGAAATGATTTACGCTGCTGCAATTATTGGGTAATCTCCACTGTCATTACTCTTAACATCTGCTCTGTCACAATGCAAAGGGCTTTTGGCTGCGCTCTGCGACAGTTATTCTATGTGCTTACAGTCCTGTGATGCAGACAGACCTTATCCACTGTTCTCTGCATTAGAGAGGTCAAATGGCTTTTTATATGAGTGGGAGCAATACGGTGGGATGATTTGCTTGTGCTGGTGTGTGAGTGATTGAAGAAGTATCTGAGTGGAGAGGTAGGCTGAGTTGTAGACTTGGCCGACAGGCGCTGCTGAGGTTTCTAGATGCCAAAGGTCAGCTGAGTCAAAAGTCAAACATCAGCTGAGGGGAAACCTTTCAATATCAGATCCTACAGCAAAGTAACTGATAATACTGATTTAAACCACCTCCCATCATCTTGATTTCCTCTTATGCATACACCCATTCTCTCACGTGTTTCTGTCTGTCTGTCTCTCTGAATGAATAACAAGCAACCACCCAGCAGACAGGCAGTTAAGCAGTCTAACCTTTTAGCGAGCAGGGAGAGGAACATTCAGAGATTTCCATCAGATTACCCTCTCCAGTTTCCATTGTGTGTGTTGGCCCCCACCGTGGTATTTCCCCCCCCTTCACACAGCAAATTGGAACCATTTGGTATTCAGATAACGGCAAACAGCTCAGATCTGCTGGAACAATAAGCAGTTTCCAACCAATCACCCACCTGGACCGAGCTGTGCTAAGACGGTCTTGATAGTCGTCAGTTCTTTCACCACCACTCAATTGCCAGTGTGGGTTTCTTTTCTTTTTTTTCTAACATTTGTAGCGTTTCTAAAGCCTCCCTTCTGATTCTAGTTTAATCTCCCTCCCTCCCCTCATTGCTGATTGACCTTCAATCTTCTTCACAAATCAGATATCACTCAAGAGTCCCATACAAGATGAATTCGGTCTAGTGGATGTCACAACCTGGCAAAGTGACTTTCTGTCTGTAATAGTTCTCTATGCACTGAAGCAGTTGTCTGTGAGTTTGTGTGTGTGTGTGTGTGTGTGTGTGTGTGTGTGTGTGTGTGTGTGTGTGTGTGTGTGTGTGTGTGTGTATATGTACTTTCTATGCCTCACCCCAGTGAGAGGAATGTAATGACATGGGTCCAATACTGTGTGATTGAGATGGATGCCCTGCTTTATTATCTGGGTTTTGTATGTGTGTGTATGTGTTCATATACTCCCAGAGTGCTAAGGGAACACATTGTGACCCTAGTTGTATTTGGCCACCAGAGGCCATGCTGGCAAAGGCTGAAATGATGATTAAGGACAGCGGGCCTGGATGGGAAAATGTGGATTAATGAAGCTCAGATAGAATTAATAGCCATGACATCCCACAACAGTGCCGCCCGCTAAATGAGAATATGTCGTGGGTCCACCGGAGTCTCAACGCTTGTTTCGCTTTCAAGGTGATGGTAGGAGTAAAGAAGGGAAAAGTTGCATCTCTCAGCTGACTTGCATAACTTGTTCACACTTGACAACAGAAAAAAATGTTTCTCACAGGCGAAGAATTTAGTTATGGTGGTCCCAGCTCAGTATCCCTAGGAATTACATTCATAATGAACCGTTTTGCTGTGCCAATGCAGGACGAAGTGTACCCTTAGCAATTCTGAAACTAAGGTTATAGCGGTTATGCTGGTGGATGGGCGTGTTGAGCATTAAACTTGTCACAGTGAAACTTTTATCCGTATTATCTTTCCTTAACCATAAAGGTAATAGTGTCGTCACTTCCTCAGTGTATGTATTTCCTGGTAACACAGCGTGGTGGCGTGACTGTGAGGGAGCCATCCAAAGTGCTGTTGAGAGAAAGACAGTTGGATTAAATAAGCGCCATCAGAAAGGCCGAATTGTTGAACATATTGTGATCAGTTTATTGGCTGGACTTTATTATTTACAACCTCTAGTGCAGCAGAGGTGACTGGAGATGTTCTTTTCCAGGAAGCTGTAACTCTTGGACCAAATGTGAAGATGCACCGATTGCAATTTTCTTGGCCATTTTCCGATGGGATGGCGACTCCAGAATTTTCCACTAACCTTTTTTAAGAGGAAAAAAAAAAGATACACATGCATATGGCTTAGATATAATAGCAAACATTGCAAAAACATAATGTTGTTACTGCTTGTCTGCAGCTTGTTTGTCTTTCAGATCCTCAGATGTTTTTAGCAGCAGCTGCAAAGAGTACAGATTCAACCCCCTAAAGTTTTAGTTTGGCTGTTTGAGGATAACAGTTGCTGGACCGACTTGTCTTCTTTTGATTTCACCACCTGGCTCGTTGTTCAGTTGGTGGTCTTTCACTTCTACCTCCTGCGGGCTACAAACATCCCAGCTTGTGTGTGTGCTCGCATACACACCCACACACCTGGACAACTTATTAGCATGTTAAGTCAGGAACCGGAGAATGGTTTAGCTCCAGGTGGTGATCAGTCATTAATGTCAGAGCAGCTCTGCAGGTAAATGTTTACCTCAGATTGGTTAGACATTACTGGAGCCTGGAGGCTGGGATCAGTAAGCCTGTACTGGAAGTATGTGTTTGTAACTATTTTGTAACTATGACACTTGATAACAGCTAATGTGTTTCTTTAAGAGCTGGAAAATGTGCAAACAAGGAAAGCAAGAGTTTAGGTGTTCCAGATAAAAAAGCAGGTCATTTGGACATTGTTGTGTTGCTGATATTAAAACCAGAAAATGTGCAATACTCTAGAAAACGACTTGACCAGATTTGCGTTATAGTAACAGTGTACATGATAGTACACCACATTGTGTGATGGAAAAGTGCTTTAGAGAAAACACAACAGTGGAAAGGGGGAGGCGGTTCAAGGAGTTCAGTGCAGAGCATCTCACTTTCTATGAAAACATGGCAATGTGTTTTCTTCTTATGTAAAGTTAGAAGGGGGACCACTGGGAGTTACAGAGAAAGTAATAGAGGGATTGAAATTACAGTTGAAACGCATAATAGTCCTCCAACCTACTGTGCTTTATTCTGATACAGAAGATCCTGTCAAACCTGGACGGATCAGCTGATAAACAAACAATTCTGCAGGACACAAACCCACAGTATGTCCTGCAGTGAAGGGACGTATTAAAGGCTAGTTTAAAGGCACAATGAGTAGGATTTTCCTATATAATAATGTATGACTCATGCAAAAACAATCCCTCTCAATCATGACTTATGACCCACTAGAAGTGTGTGGTGGTGTGTGTATCTGCAGAGATCCTGCCCTATGCCTGTTTTTTCTATTTACTTTTCTTTTCTTTGGCTGTTTGTGTGACGTTTCTGGGTGTTGACCTTTATAAAAACGTAGCAACCAAGTGCCAGACTGTAAGCTCGCATCCAAGAAGAAGCTACACAAAAGTGGGGTTGTCTTTCACCCGCTGGCAAGCAATGAGGGCAAGCAACCCTCATAGAGCCAATTCTTAATGTTGTGTTTAACAACTGTAACCGACCAATCCTACTCATTGTGCCTTTTAAAAATGCTATAAATGTACTTTTTTGGGGGGAAAGAAATCATGGTATCTGTAACATAAACTCACGATGATCCTCTCTCTATAGGCAACAACAGCAGAAATCATCCCTTCTCTGCCAGAACATAGGTGACGACAGGTAGGTGTCATTCTGTTTCCCCTCCTCTCTTAATCCCTATAAGGACTTTTTCTCATTGTCATTTTTTTCTTCAAGTGAACTGTTCACGTTAAGGAATGATCCCTCATTACGCCACCTCGCCGCTCGCTTCTTAAGTATCTGGAGCTGTGACTGAGGTTAATACTGACCCTGGGCGGGAGGAGAAGACTCTGGGAATGAGTGTAACGAGAGAGAACACACAAGACTGAAAGGGAAACTGAGATAGTAAGCATTGACAGGATTGAGCTCCCAGGTGGGGTGTCACCCTCAAGGGAGGCAACAGTTGCTGACAAAGCCGTGTGTGTGTGTGTGTCATACGAGAAGGTTTTGGCAGGAGAATTTCCTCATGTTCTCTCTTCTCCAATAAAGATTATTTGGTTATTGCTCATTATAGGCCAGTGTAGATTTAGGATGATGGCAATCTGACATGTTGAAGCATCCCAGTGACTCAAGCTGTGGTCACTGTTGCAGAAATATTCTTCAAGTCAGATGAGAATGTTGAGAAAATATATATTAAAGAGCTTTAGTTATTCCTTATTCACTGCAAAATAATATTCTCTTTTTTTGTGTCATTTTTCATTGAATTAGGCATTTCAAGTTTTTAAATTTTGCATTGGTCAAATGTCCAATGAAGAAGAAAAAGACAAACAAGCAAACACTTCAATATCATCAAGACAAGCATGTTAAATATAGATACATAAAATAAAGAAGAAATGCATATATTGCACATAAACATAAAGCACATCATCATTTGATACTAAATACTGTATCCCACATGTCCTCACTTAATCTCAGTCCAACAATGAAATGTGATTAACGTTTTCCACTTTGACCTTTTCTTACAGTAGCTTTAGTTACGCAGCAAGTGTTGTTGACTTTGCCGCTACCTTCCCATTGTGAAAGGGTGACCTTCCTCTTTCTCCCACTCTCTGTTCTGCTCAGCTCCGTACATCTGTGTCTGTTTACCAGCCTGCCTGTGTCTCCCTCAGTCTGAACTGATGAGTGCAACTCACAGCTGCTCCTCTCTTGTTTCCCGCTGCTTGGGTTGTGTGTGTGTGCTTGTGCCTGTGTGTCTGTGTGTGTGTGTGTGTTCGGCAGTGACAGCGGCATGCTCCCAAATCAAAGACGACTGGCTCGCTACCACAACACACCTCTGATCGCAGAAACAAGAAAAGTTTAGATAAAAGGAGTAAACATAGGTTTGTATTCTGCTTTGATCCCTCTGTTTTCTTTACATATACCCGCATGGATACATGCTCAAAGTACTATGAAGAAGCCCACGCGCACTTACTGTGTGTGCATGCACATACACGACTAATATCCACATCCACCTGTGTCACCTGAGCCTTTAGACCTGCATTCCTCTCTTGCTTCTCCTTCATGTTTTATCTCTGTATTTTGTCATTTCCTTCTCTATCTTTAACATAATTACAAAAGTCTTGTGGTTTTTGAAGAACAGTTGTTTGGTCGTGTGTCATCGTAGTCTGAGTTTGTAGAGCCGGTTCAAAGATAAAGATGACAAAAGACAATAGTGTGACTTTTAGGGTAAATGGGGTACATTTTGAGATGTATTTGGGAGAGTTGATGCTCACTGCTGGTGAATAATGGGAACAGGAAGTGTATGGTTTCAGGGAGGACAGAGAGAGGTGAAGAAGAAGGAGGTTAAGACCTGAATATGTCTTCAGGCGAGTATGGGATACCCTTGAGAGCATGACATCATCAGCACAGGTGTTGTTTGCTGTTGTCCTGAAGTTAGGGCGGAGGGGGGGCCTTGAGTTTTTCTAGACTGCCTGAACCTGTCCAACCTGTTTTTAGACCCTCAGGACCGTTTCTCACCTCAGGTGGTGAGATTGAAACCTGATGAATAAAGAATTTAAGGTGAGTCATCATATAGTAGCTACACGACATGAATTACCACCATTGCTTTTTTATTTTTCCTCTTTAATTTTACTTTTTTTAAATTACATTCTAGGGATTTTTACACATTACTACAGCTGCAAATAAGATGTTTATTTGTTATTATTGTTTTTAACTATCCTCTATAAATGAACAAACAACACTGAAAATGAGTTTATTATAATATTTTTTAAAACTAATACCACAACCACAAACCACACTCTTGGTGCGTCATAATTAGAACTGAAAACATTAGTTGATCAACAGACAATTCATTTAGTATTTTGATAATAGCTTAGTTCTTTGTAAATTATTTTTGGCTCAAAAATACCAAATTGCAATGATTTCCTGCTAATCCTTTGGTAAACTCAACATCTTTGGGTCATCATTTATGAATGTTAAGGAACAAATCATAGTAAAGGCCTCGGTTTGATGTCTTTTGCACATTCTCAACAAAATACTTTGTTAGTTACCGTATTGTTTTATTCTATATATGTGTGTAGCATAAAGGGGCTACAACTTACATTTCATTGTGCAACACCATGTTGTAAAAGGTATAAATGTTAAAAACCTTAATTACGAATTAAATCTATTATGAAATGAAGACGTATAAATGTTTAAAATCACATTATAGGCGAGGGACATGACTATAATGAGCCTCAGGAAAACTTTGTACCATTGCTATTCACCTTTAAAAATGTTAGAAGGAGCCGTTTTGTTTTTCTGCCTGCATCTCTGCATTGCAGAGTCAAAGCTTGTGCATCAACTCCACAGTTGCTAATGTAAGTACATATACATTTGAATATCCCCTGAAGTCTGTTTGAATGTATGTAGGAATGCACAAATAAATACACAAATAAACCCCTGAAGTCTGTTTGAATGTGGAAGTTTTTCTAAGCCTCCTATAAATATTTCTGTGAAAACACTTTCTCCTTCAGGTACAGGTACTCGTCTCTGTGTCGTGTTGCCTGTCAGTGCTGGTGAAATGTTTCTTTGGTAATTCATTTGCAATTAGGAAATGTAAATCAGACAGGTGCTGCTGGCATCTATCAGAGTCTATATTTGTTTTACCTAAGGCATCTCAGATCCTCCCTTTGTAATCACACGCACACGCACGCTTACACATTTGAACACACACACACACGCAGACACAGCAAGGTCACCTCCACTTATCGCTTAGGGTCTTTCTACATGAGTCTGAGGAGACTTTAGAAGTGACGTATTAAAAGAGAAGCAAACTTTTTATTCAGAAGAAGGAATACAGAGTCTGCCTTGTTTCTGACTGACATATGTTCACTGTGTGTGAGAGAAGAACTGGGATCAACACTCTCTGCACATAAGGAGAGGTACAGCTGCTAGATAGCATTGCTTAGTTTGTGTGTGTGAAGTGAGGGAAAGTGTGTGTGTGTGTTGGGGGAGGCACACGGGAATGCACACTTTTTGCGAGTGTGGTTGTGTGGCGGTGGTATGTGCGTGTGTGTGTGTGTGTGTGTGTGTGTGTGTGAGGCGAGTGACTTCACACAGCCGTAGTAGTAATGAAGCGTGCCAGTGCGGAGAGAGTGGAAGTCGAGTGTCAAACTGGTGAAGAGGAAGGAGGAATCTGCAACGTTTGGTTTCCAGTATGTCACGTTTCCACCGCATTTTAATCACCTTTATTAATGCCAAATATTGAGCACGAGAGACAAATCCTTGTTTACAAAGATTGACCAATACAACAAATGTGCAATTTTAATATTTGGAGTGCGGACAAGCAACTTTTAAAAAACAGTTCTTAATATTCAGATGCCCTCCCACACGCGAAGGCACACGCCGTCCACATTTATACACACACACACACACACACACACACACACACACACACACACACACACACACACACACACACACACACACACACACACACACACACACACACACATAGTGTTTTATACCACTGGCAACTGCCTTATTCCCACCAGCTGTCTGAATGCATAAAACCCAGGCTTGTTGTTAAGTCTGGGGCTTAAAAGCACTGCCAAAAAGAAAGCTGGGCAGGAATAACGGCATTAATTCTGTGATTTGAGCCTCAGCATTTAAAAGTGCTTAAAACTAGCAGCTGGTGTCAACAAGGTAATAAAAGCAGGCACAAGGGATCACTCTGCCAGGCTCGTGTTGGGCAGCAGGACGTCCGTGTTAGTTTAAACGGTAGTGATGCGGGAAGAGTGGAGACACTGGCACGGGCCACAGCCTGCCATACTGCCAGAGAAAAAGACAGGGCAGTTAGGGTAATGTGCTATAGTAATTTGTAGTTTATCAGCTTGTGTCATAGAAATATAACGTACAATAGATTGATGCTGGCACGTCGCACCCTCAGTGTTTCATTTCCTGTGTTGTGTCTCCAGCTCAAGCTGTTTCTGAAATGGCTTGAGAGAACTCTGCCAGTGACATCACTCTCGGTACAACGCCTCCCTCCCTCCTTCCTTCCCTCTCAGGTGAAAGGTATCATTTTCCACAGATCCTGCCAAGTCAGGAGTTGGAAAACTTTAATTTCCCTGGCTCCGGAGACAGCGCCAGAGGTTTGATGTCCATTACCAAAACCCTGAAATAAGAGTTGACGTGGAGTTGGATTGAGCTAAGCACTCTGTGGCAACATTAGCTAACCTCAGAACCTCTGCATCATCTTTCTTACTGTCTCTCCGACCCTTCCGTCTCTCCCTCCCTCCTTTGCTCTCACTTTCTCTCCTTTTGTTGTCCTTCCTTACTGAGGGCAAGGTTGAGATTCCTGTTAAAAAGTCAAGACTCGGTTGGACCCGGGCCACAAAGTGCATTATGATCCTGCTCCTCTCTGCTACCCATTAACTTGTCCTTCATGATGTGGCAGCGGCTTGTAAATGCCTCGGCACTTCAGCACTCAAGCTCCTCTGCTCTTAAATCTACACGCCAGAGTCGGTAAAACATCATGACTGTCCTCACCACTTTGCACTATTGCAAATCCCTTTTTGAAAGTGAGACGATGAGTAAGCATGGGTATTTGCACATTTTAACCAAACAAAACGTGATAGAAATCTGACCAACATTACAACTACCAGTAAGAAAATGTGTATATACATATATATATATATATATATATATATATATATATATATATATATATATATATACTGTATGTATAGAGATTCATTTATATATATTATATTTATATATATTTATAATATTATATATATATATGATATATATTATCTCTTCTATATATATTATATCTTATATATATATCTATATATATATCTCTATATCTATCTATCTCTCTTATAATATATATATAATATAATTATAAATTACTCATTATGTATATATATATATATATAATATATATATATATATATATATATGAATATATATTTATAATATATATATATATATATGAATATATATTATATATATATATATTTATAATATATATATATGAATATATATTTTATATATATATATATATGAATATATATTATATATATATATATATATATATATATATATATATATATGAATATTGATAGTGCTTCAAAGTTCTTTACAATCAATCCACAAAAATAAGGATTTTAAAAGTAGTTAAATGTTAATAGAATAAAATAGTCAATAGTCAATAATCAACAGTAAAATTATTAAAAAACTAAATACAATAAATAAATAATAACAATGATAATATAAGTGTAAATAATAAAACCATAGAATTTTGAAACACTACAAAAAAGCCAGACTCAATATATGGGTTTTCAGTTTACCTTTTAAAGATATCAATATTTTCTGCTCCTCAGATCTTCTGGGAGGCTGTTCCAGTGACTTGGAGCATAATGGCTAAAAGCAGCGTCCCCAAATGTTTTATTCTTACAGCAAAGTTATTTCGGAGAAGTAATCTGCATGGTGCAGGGCCATGTAGTGCCTTCTATACTAAAAAACATACTTTTAAATTCTGTATGAAAACGTATAGGTTACAAGTGTAAAGACTTTGAAATAAGCATAATGTGTGCTCTCCTTTTGGTCGTAGTCAGTACTCATACAGAATAAGCTTTAAATAATTGTAGCCCGATAGGAGAGTGGCACAATAGTAAAGCCTGCTATTTCTGAAAGCGTGCATCAATTTCACTTTTTCCTCTGAAATCCTTTTAACATTTGACATCGCCTCATTTAAAGGGGCCACAATCTAAAAAGATTGGCAACCACTGGTACGTGTGGTCGGGATATAATTCAGTGTATGAAATTTTACTCAGTGGAGATGTTTTATAAAATGTACACAGAGCTGTCAGTCAAAGTGGAGGACAAGTGCAAGGTGTCCTGAAGGTTAATGGCTTAGGAAACGCTGAGCGATTTAAACACCATATGGATAGTCTCATCATCTACAAGCTGTTCAAGGTTGAACCCATCCAGAACACTGTAGGATTGAGATAATAGCCTTCTTCGCCCAACTGTTGTTAAGCTACCAATCTCCTGTCAGCTGCAGAGGAACTGATAGGCGTTAGGACCTGACACTCCGAGCAACTTTCTCTCTTTGCTCGAGCTACTGACTCATTTTCTCTCTCGTCAGTCTCTCAGGTACACAATACAGAGGTGTTGGTGACACATCTTACTTTCTTTCATTCTCCCTTCCTTCCACACCACCGTTTTTCTTCATCATTCCTATTTCTCTCCTCTCCCTTTTTACTCCTCAGCCATACACATCCGTTGAAAAGTGGCGCGCCCTCAGAGCCATCTGTTTCCAGGCAGCCTGTGAGCATTGCTGAAATATGTAGGGCCTAATTAATTCAACCAAATTGTTTTAGAATAGATTAATACAATAATGGCAGCGCATGAAAGGTTATTTCAAGTACACCACTCAGCTAATCTCATCAAAGGGTAGATTTCACTGCTCTGCACTCGGTGAACACCCACTGCCATATAGACCTTCATATATATGTACCGGAAAGCGTCTGAGCGTGGGCGCTGATTCCACAATCAAAATGGAAAGGTAATTATTCGAGAGAAGGAATGATTGATACTGATGAAAGGAAAACTGTTTAATACAAATGCACGGCCTTCGCTGAATTCCTGTAGAATGGAAATCAATTTGGAAAGAAATCTGTTACAAACCTATAACTGTACACATTTCACTCCTTATTGTTAAAGAGGGAATGATGGTGTTACAGTAGAGGAGCGCTGGTACATCACCCACATGATAATGAAAGCCCTACAGATGTATTACATCTTTTTTTTAATATCAGTACCGTCATTATTCCAGTCACAGTGTCCTAGCAACAGAAAACACGATCATAATGCACACTATTAACCTGTCTCTAATAAATGGCTTATTTTGGCTGTAAAATGAGCTTCCTCACCAATATTAGAAGTTATTATTTCTTAATTATAATAACTTTGGTAGTGCCTGGGCTTCACACGTTATACGTGCAATCTTTTTGTTAGTATTTTATTCCTGTTTGGTTCTTATTCTGTTGTAATGAGGCATTTCAACTCACTATTTCTAGAGAGTCGGGCGTCAACGCTTGTTTTTGAACCAGTAACCTTTTACTTTTTTCGATGGCTTCACTGATCCTGCCAAGCTTTCCAGCTCATACATTATAGAAGATGGATCTCTGATGGTTTTTCCTTTGATGGTTGTTTAGCAGAACAGCTGGCGATGCTTTAAATCCTGTGACCTCTAAAAACAAAACAATAGTCACTCACTTGAAAGCACTTTATAAATGATAGAACAGTAAAGTCATTATAAAGGGTGTCATTTTAAAACACTTGGTATCTATATTGACACAATGTTTCCTTGATGTATTATTATTATTATTATTATTATTATTATTATTATTATTTAGTTGTTTGTGATCGTTATTGATCCCTGAAGGAGAAATTTGACCTTCTGGGTGAAAAATGTCTTGTTTGTCTCTCTTGGGAAACACACCCTGCTGGTCTTGTGGTCTTTCTGAAACACTGTTTTTTGGGGAGAGAAATGTTTTGCAGGGAACATCAATAATATTTTAAGGTCATAGTGGTCACTGGTGCGGCAGTGGAGTGTCCATGATGTGTCGAGCATGCTGGCATAGGCTCCCTGTTGGCAGCTATGTGAATTAATCACTTACACAGTGAATGAATTGAACCATCAAGCCAACACATTTTTTTTAAAGAGCGGGTGTCTCATTTTCAAACGAAGCGTTTCACATACTACTCCTTTGAGATGGAGAGGCTGCGCCATCATTCACCTGGACTAACCTCTGTGGGGACTGATACAGACAAGCAGAAGTCACAGGGCTGTTGTTCATCAAGATTAATACCAGCTCACTGTTCTCCCCGGAGAGGCAAACTAGATTCCCTACTTGACTTCCAAAGTCGACTCCTATAGACGGCTCTGGTTCATTAACACGAGTATTATGGCTGAACCACTTGCAATTAGGAATGTGTTCAAGACAGAGCGATGCACATACACTTACACACCAGCGTGTGCACGTGTCTGGGTACACATTCACCCTTACGCCTACACCTCATCACACAAGCACGCGCACAGTGGCACAGTGTCGGGTGCATTTTTTAAGAGGAGGAATATGATAATGAACCTGGCTTGATAGAGTAATTAACTGGGCTAAATGGAAATCCCACGAGGTTCAGTGATAGTTAGCAGATGTTCTCTGAAATACATTAAAGACCAAACGTCTTGTGAAGCGCGAGAAAGGGAGAGAGAGTGAAAGAGGGAGAGTATTGCCACTGGAGATAAAGTTTGAGGTTTTTCAAACGAGGAGTAGGAGAGCAGATTCGAGGTCTGGACTTTTGTGGTGGGAGTCTTTTATTTGGAAACAATTTCTCTGTAGGCGGGATGAATCAGCTGATCAGAGTCATGTGGCTTACAGGAGCAACGAGCATTAAAAGAGAACAACCTCGAGCAAGCTTTGTTTTAAATGGGGAGCTTTTACGAGCAGGAGAAATGTCTAGTGAAGCGGTTAGTTAAATTTGCTTTCGATTATGTCGACAAAGCAACGTGTTTAGAGTTAGGAACAAGCCTATAAATGTGACTCAATAAATGTGGCACTGGAAATGTTTCTGGTTTAGTAAAGCCTGTAACTTATCAATATGGTTCTCCGACAGAGTTACTGCTTCCAGTGGCACTGATGTGAAATAGGGGAGTGGTTGAATTAGTAGCTGTCCCCTATTGCTTCCATTTTACAAGACATTGTTGTTGTGTGTCCAGGGTGGTGACATCGAGTTGATTAACAGCTTAGCAGTAGCACTAATACAAATACTTTACATGAATACAGAACCATCATTTTCTCACAGACTAGTCCACTTTGTTACAGCTGAGCACAAGAAACGACACGCCGTTATTACTTTTCGCTTGGTGGAAATTATTTTTGGGGTTGGTGTGAGCGTCAGGATGATAAACTGTATGAAAGGACATTTCTTAATCACTATATAAAAGTTGAAATTAATTTGAAATAGCAGGAAAATGGAATAGATGAATTCATACCTTCTTTTGAGTCCTCATCATTTTTACATTTTTACTTCAGTTAGAATAAATGTGGCTGACACGTTTAATCTATAGTTGGGCTGTTCAATACAGCAAAATCAGTGGCTCCAACAGAGGCGGTGAAGTCGCACTCGGCAGCTAACTAGCTTGCTAAGTCACACTGAGAAGAGCCATCTGCTTCCCTGTCTGAACTTTAGAACAAAGACGCCTGGCTGTCAAAGTTTCCCTCAAACAGAGAAATGCACCCTGACTCAATCACAAGCAGACGCATACAGGCAGACCGCCATGGACGCATATACATACACAGTCACACACAAACATGCACACACAGACACTCCACCCACATATGCACACACTCATTTTTGGACTCGTTTCCTTCTCTTCTGGAGTGTGATGGACTTTCCCATTCTCAGTTCAATTGCTCATCTCAGCGAACGGATGTCATTTTGGATATTTCCTCTTTTTTGTAGCAAAACTCGGAAAATAGTTTCCTGGAAAAAAAACAACTAAATGAGGCATGTGGTAAAAAAAAAAGAGTGTTTCAGCTTTGTGGAGAGGAACACCTGTTAATATTGGGCTTATTACTGAATGTATTCCAGTCGGTCCATGTGGTCAGTAGGTGTAAAGCAGCTGCAGGAAGTTCACTAATGACTTCCTGTTTACTCCGCCTACTCCTCCTCACCGGTTACAGCCGGCCATGTGCTCCTGCATGGACCATCTCCCTCACTAATGGACCGGCACTGGACACAAACCTATGGCAGACTAAACACCCGAATATGCAACAACCTTTACCCCAAACCTGACACTCGCTCATAAAAGCTCAATCTCATTTCACCACGGGCTCCACCCCTGATACTTGTGGGCGAGCTTGAACTTCCAGTGACCTCACACCTTAATGTATTGATCAATCAGTGTTCCATTAACGCCGCCCCTTCCTCCTTCTAATCTAATCTTTGTTTTCTCTTTCCGACTCACGCCGGCACATCCACACTATCGCACAAGAGCGAAAAACCTGGAGAACCTTTTAGCGAGCCTTATTTTGACATACATAATGTGTTCCAGAGGAGTACACTTGGATCCTCTGCCAAGCTAATCTGTTTACATTAAGTGTGAAGAATGCCTGAGCATGAACCTTCCTGCCCTAACACGAGAGGACAGCTGATATCAAGCTTTAACACTTGGCCTGTTGCTGCGTTTTTACACAGTGTAGCAGAGTGAATTATTAGCTAGGACGGTAACTGTCCATAACCTGCCTTGAAGAAAGATTACTGACACTTTGACATTTTTGCTATCTTTGACACCTAAGATGAAAACCAGAAGTCTCTGAGTTACAGTTGTGGTCATATCTATCGTAAACAGTGCACTGTAAGCGTTACTGTTTACAGTCCTGCGGGCAGACGTGCAACTTTGCACTAGCAGGCTGTCTTCCTCTCTGCTGATGTGGAAGTTGATATATTGCACTTCTCTCTCTGATGGTAAATCCTGTTGGCTACCACTCTCAGATAACTTGGGGCACAACACAGAGGGAAGTTCTAAATCATGCAGCTAGATTTGGAGTTTTTTATTTTTTTATGACCTGACAAAGAGACAATTAAGATTGAAAAGCTGTCTGCGGAGATGCAGTGCCGGGGACAACTCCTCTGCACTCAGCTATCTGAGACTGTCACAAACACAGAAATCCGAGTTGACGTAAAGTTTCTTTTGGCGTCTGTAATCTTGTCCAGCTCTTAAACACAATGTTAGAGGTTAGCGAGGAGTTAAAAGTCAGATCTCTGGGGAGCCAAAGGTCCTAAAAACCACTGGAAAATGTTTTATTATTCTAACAACCACTGCAGCCTCAGAAGAGGGAGGTTTCCTTGTTGCCCTCACACAGGGGCGTAACTGTGTGTTTACATGTTAAGAAGACTTGGAAAAAGCATAATAGTTGCATACAAAAAAGGTGGTTAATTATAGTCCATAGAAATAGTCTTTCTATTCATTACACATGGTTCACACATCACAATTCACAAGCGTCTTCAACATGGCATACAGTGGTTACAGCTATAATAGATTTGTCTGTGTCTGACCACCCTGTGCTGTCATGGTAACCTCTTTAATAGTCCACAGAGTATGGACGTGACATCTGCCATGGTGTGCTTGGCTTGTTTCATTATTGAAAGCCCACTGAAAGGCAATGGCACATTGATTAAAAACGAACATGTTTGTAGCTCCACGTCCCTACAAATATGTGACACTGTATATTTATTTGTGTCTTGTAAAGTACGGAGGTGAAAAGATCCCTGCTGTCAGTTTCTCCACTAAATAGTTACTCCAGTGTATTATTCACAAAGTGGTTGGACCTTTTGGTTAAAGTCTTATATACAGATTCAAAAGCTTTTCAAAAGTGTTTCGCAACATATCCCATATTAATGTAACTATATCTACACAGAAGTTGGTATTCCTCCCACTGAGCTCAAGGTTCAGCTCAGTCACAGCGCTTCAGTTAATCTGTGTGACATTCCCAAGAAGTCAAAATCACTCCATGCTGGTTAACCATTACCACACTCAATTAATCATTCTCAGAGACTATATGAGAATTTCTTGATGCCTGTCTACTCCTCCTCTCCTCCTTTCCTCATGCCACTGGTCTTACTTCATCACATCCTTGTTGTCCCAGCTTTCCAACTCCTGTTCTCGCCGGAGGTGGACGATCGAGTGTAATGGCAAATGGCAAGGGGAGGGAGGAGAGAATAAAGGTTTGCTCAATGTAACCCTAAAAAAAAAATATAAAAGTATAGCCAAAGTAGATGGAAGAAATGTGTCAGAGAGATGAGACTATCCATGAGACGATCCACTCTGCAACTGTAACTTCTTTTCTTTTGCAGTTTTGCATTAACTTTCCTTTGGTTTCAGGAGCAATTAGAGCCTGAAAGACATTAAATGAAACTGACATTGGTTCACTGGACACAGCTCTTCCTGTGTGCTTCCTCAGTGTGGTTTCTCTATCAAGATAGTGTGACATTTTAATTCTGTCGCTGCATGATTTAAGTGTATGGACATTTCTTCCTGCTTCCAGATGGAAATGATAAAGGTGAGTTTAAATTAGGAGCCAACATCAGACAAAGAAACCGAACGATCAGATCGTGAGTAAGTGATTAAAGTTCTCGTCTGTCAGTCACCAGATTTCGTTGAAATTGGCAGCTTTATCAGAGTACATCTCGTATAGATTAATGTAATCAGATTATACTTTGACTGCATTTCACTGCCGAAATAACCCCAAACTAATCTCTAATGACGGCTTTAGCCCCAAACTAAAACAAGCCAAAGTGTCTAATGGAGTCATCAGCCCACTCAGATTACCATCATCTAGCTACCTCTGTGTTCCATGCTCCTGCTCACACACACAAACACACACACACACACATGCATATCCCTCAGATTCCTAACTACAAGGAGCAAAGAAGCGTCAGGAGATGTTTAATTAAGACAACAGATCAATTAACAGCTCAATTAGCCTGGCTAATTAGGGGCTCAGTTGGAACAAAAGCTCGCTCTCCTCTGCTCTCCAATTCCATCGTTGTCTCTCTCTCTCTCTCTCTCTCTCTCTCTCTCTCTCTCTCTCTCTCTCTCTCTCTCTCTCTAACACACACATACACACTCACACCCTCTCACAGGGTTTGAGCACAGGACACGCTTGTCGCTAAAAACCTTGCTATAGAGCACATAATCCTACTTAATCGTCAGTCCAGACTTTGGCTGGAAATTGCCTGGAAGGGAGGATAGGAGCAGGAATTCTCTCTCCTCCGCAGTTTTATCTGTGAATCCAGGACACTGGTGATCTCAGAGGACTAATTGAAGTTACGGCAGCCCGGAGATTTGGGCGCATTTTAGTAAACCTGACTGTCATGTGGCAGTGTGCATTACATCATTTCTAATGTGTTCAGATGCATATATGAATATATGCATGCGCACATTTATATTTCAACCTGCACAGTGTTCTCTTCGTTAGTACAGAACATGTGTGTGTGTGTGTGTGTGTGTGTGTGTGTGTGTGTGTGTGTGTGTGTGTGTGTGTGTGTGTGTTTGTATAAAAGCCATGCTGCCAGGTGTACCTGAGCTTCTTGTGTGTATTGAGTCTTCTGGGGGCGGTGGTGGGGACACTGCTGATGTTTACATGCCTCTGAGGTCTACATGTATTTGGCAGAAGCTCACGCTCTGGACCCCCCTGCCCAGTCAATTAGGATGACTGTGCTAGTTGGTACGCAGCCCCATTAGTGTGTGTCTGTGTGTGTGAGAGAGAGAGAGAGACACAGAAGGTACGTTTTCCATGCTGCACAATTTTAAGTACATTTCTGAAGATGTCAACAGAAATAGGAGTGTTTCTATCAACTAGTCACACGGCTGTAAGAGTGCTTGACGTGCAAAGAAATACGTTCCAGTACTCCCATTATTCACATGTTGGCGTGTGTATCAGTCTTTGACAAAGAAGCCCGTTGTTCTCGGGGAAAAAAAATACAGCATTTTATCCTTTGACCAACAGTCGGGACATTCATCTTGACTCACTTTATTGTTAATGTCGTAGTTGGCATAAAATAGCACCTGCAACCAATTGAGTAGTTTTGATTTGAACTCCCCATCTCTCTTTTCTGTAAAACTTGGACGTGTGTACATACAGGTACCGTTACACACACACATAAAGAGATTATTTTGTGAAGCGTTTGCTTTATTCAATATGTGTTAACAAATGACTTACCTGTAATTCTAAGATAGAATTAACTGACTCATGTTAGGTTGTATTCAACAATAAAATATTTTCCATTCCATGATGTTTAAACTATAAATACTAACCACTTTAAATTCACGTCATTCATTTACATTACACATCTACAACCAGTGCTGCACATGGTTGACGACAGAACAGCGTGATTGTTGCCATATCATGTATAAATGTCTCACTTTCACATTCTTGGTAGGGATAGTTAACTTGCACCTTGACCTTGATTCGGGCATGTCTCTTCCTTTTTATATATATGCATACACCTGTAAATCTTCTACAAGACTTATAAATCAGTAGATTTCTCCTTCATCTACACAAACTGTTTGATGTTTGAATCTCTTGTCTAGTTTATTCTTTATATTTTGGGCTCTCTGATAATGGTAGATATCAAAAATAATTCAAGAAAAGGTTGAACCGTGCAACATCATTATCCATTGTAAACAAATATTGTTGTATGATTAATAAACTGTGCATAAAAACAAGAAGGGATGTATGTATGTTTGTGCTGGACGTGGGCAGAGTAACCTCTGGTGAGTGTGAGATAGATGTCCTCATCTGCCCTTCCCTTGCTGTCCTGAGGGAGTGTGTGCGTGTGTGTGTGTGTGTGTGTGTGTGTGTGTGTGTGTGTGCGTGTGTGTGTGTGTGTGTGTGTCAAACAGGGTTCAGATGCACGGTCACCCCATATATCTCCAACGCAGCAGACAGGTCTGGGGTTCTGCTGCTGATGCACTGTCTGCTCTCATTACTGAGCAGGACCAGGAGCAGGCCCAGGCTCGACACACACACACACACACACACACACACACACGCACACACACACACACACACACACACACACACGGGCACACACACACTCACCCACACACACACACACACAGAGTCTTGCTGGGACAATTAAATGCGACTGGAAACACTGGAAGAATCTGCCTAAAGTGAAGGAGACGGCTGGAAAACAGCTTCGGATTGATGCATGTTGGATTACCTTCACAGTGCGGCCACATTCATATAAACTCCCACACCGCACGCAGACACACATAACCACAATGGGACACAGTGTGCAAGTCTTGTGACAGGATGACTGACAGAACGGCAGGCTGTTGCCACATGACTTCCTCTCTCTCTCCACACACACACACACACACACACACACACACACACACACACACACACACACACACACACACACGCACTTCCCTATGTTTCAGTGTTAATAAATTTTGTCCCAGCAGCTGTGCGATCTGATCTGGCAATGACGTCCAGTAGCCGCCAACTCTCATCCTTCCTGTTTCTCTTCCACTTCCTGTCCATCTGAACCTGCACAGTAACACTTCCCATAGTTTGCGGACGCAGTTAGTTCTATGTATGGAATCCTACCAATTTCTGAAGAAACCCTTTTTTTTATTCGGGAATTAGATATTGCACTGCTGTACTTCTGCTTCCTGACAGCTGCTAAGTGCTTGTTTCTTTTATTTCTCTCCTTCTGCTCTGCTTGAATATGTAATTAGCTTACACACATATATACACACTTGCCTGTCTCTTAAGGTATTGACTCCTGATCTTGGCTAAGTGTGAGGGGCGTGTGAACTACCTGCCAATGAAATCCGTAGAAAAACTAGTCCCGTATCAGCAGAGACATGTGTTACTTCTCCTTTGCAATAATAGGAGAACACCAGTTCACATTCTGACAGATGTTGAGGAACAACATAGGGCAGAGTAGAGTTCAATCATGAATCATAATCCAAGGAGTCTAAATATGTGGCCCTGTACGACTGTCCAAACCCAGTTAAAGGAACATAAGGCCTATACGGAGGGTTGATATAAAACATTAACGCACACGCACACATGGTAATAAAAAGGGAATGTTTGCAAGATGTTTAACAAAAAATAAGCCGTTGATATTCATGTGGATGACGTTGAACAAGACAACCTTCACACAGACATCTATAGTATATCTTTATGTTGCCGTCGTGGCCAGTTCTCCCTTACAAAAGAGGTTTCCAATACCAGTGGGATTTACCTGGTTAAATAAAGTTTGTATAAATACAATAATTCTAGTAGTAGAAAGAGAGTATTGAGCAAAAACATTCACTTCATTGTTCAACACTCTCTAGTCTCTATAGCTTTATATTTGTGTGTGTGTATGTGTGTGTACGTCCTGGCCTAAGTAGACTGATGTTAGGCATCTCGCTGTTAGTAGAAATAGGTCACTCATCAGGCCCTCGGGCTACTATTTAACCCTCTATATCTATCCATCTATCTATCTATACATATATATATATATATATATATATATATATATATATATATATATATATATATATATATATATATATATATATATGAGAGAGAGACATGAAGCGCAGAGCAGAGCAGCCAGGGGAAAATTCCAGCAGTGGATAATTGGCCTTAAGCCATTCCTCTGGCCTGCTGCTCTCTGAATAATGCATGGTCTTTTTAATGAAGCCCCTTTTTGTTGTCTTTTTACTTCTCTAGGATGTAGGGTAAAATTAGCATACTCCTGTGTCTGCATCTTAATGAGGGTTTTGGCTACTAAGGCTCGGTGTTGCTCAGAGCTACGCCCATTCTCATTGATCTTAGTGCAAAGGTAAGATAAGGATAGCCGTAACAACAATTCAAACACCCTGCAAGTTGATGTTGAGACAATGTGGCATCATCAAAGTCCTTTCGTAATGATGCAGGAAAAGGCACGCATTCACCTCTCTGAAGTTTAGGGCCACACGAGGCTAGGGTTATTAAAAAAACATGAATGTACTCCTAAATGTCTTTTCTTTCGCGGTAGTTCTGTGCAGCGTACAGTATGTGAACGGGCCAAAGTACATGCACGTGAACATTTTCACATGAGGCTTACAGTAAAACCCTCTCACTTGTTGTCCAGATCTAAGAGCGCCGTCTCTTTTGCTCCTTACACATTGGAGTCTGGATGGATTGAGCCTGTCCTTGAGTGGCGCGGGAGAGCATTCCTCAATCATTGGGGCATGTACAACAGTTTCCTAATCCTACTGTAGACCCCCTTTCATCTACAGGCTAATTCTTTGTGAAGCACTGAGCTGTGATCAGGCCCAGCGCTGGAGGAACAGTGGAGCAGAGCAGGTCAAAGAGGGCAAAATAGAGACGAGAGGGGGGGAGGGTGAAAAAAAAGCAGCCAGGAGTTGGAAACTGCCAACAGGGCAACTTAAAAACAGCACCGTTTGTCGTGTGGTTTTTACAGAAATTAAGATGGAAGTGTCTGTATCCTCTCTTGGTGATCTTACAATGCTTGATGGTTATGTGACATGCAGCGTAGGATGGAGATGGATGAAGACAATAGAGGCCTCATAGTGTGTGTGGAAATTGATTTGTGAATCATGAAATGGTAATTTCTCAGCAATCTTTAAGTGCAGTGGCTTCCTTATGATGAAGATGACAAATGACATTCTCTACACAAGCAATATTTGGCTGCTTGTTTGTTGGTGTTTACTGTAGACTTATAAGCAACAGCTGAGTGATTTTACAACATCTGCCTTAATTTGTCCAGTCACCAGCCTCGCAAATGATACTTGCTTTCTGGCATTTCTTTATTGACTGATTTATCACGAGCTGAAAGGAGTGGTAAGTTGAGAATATCATGGATGACAACAACAATGCTGGCCTAACAAACCGCTCTTGGCTCTGATTTTGTTTTCTCCAAACAGAGTTGCCTGGATAATTAACCTGTACATTAACTTCCCAGCTGATAGGAAACGGCATGTGGATATGAGCTCAGTGAGTCATGGAGATTGATCCTGAGTGCAATGGGATGGCAGAGGCAGGAAGCCTCACAGTTTGGCAGACGCTGCCATACCTGTCAATTCTCACATTCTGTTCAGTCTACCAGGTTCAGAGAGAGTCTCATTTCCTAGTTTGGCTCGGGAAGGAGTTTGGCACGGGAACAGAATAAGACGTGAAGGTACAAGATGCTGCCTCGCTGGGATTGTGTACCGGCAAACTTTTTCTGACAGCTTGAGCAACCGACTGGTTCTCTGTGATGGACTGAAGTCACGGCTGGGTTGCTGTTCCAGCTGACAGTATGCACAATTCTCATATCTATCGGAAAGTATTGTGTTATTTTGACGGCGTGACAAAATACGGCGAGCTCGTCTTAATATTACTTTTCATTTGAAATGCCACGACTCCTCAGTTTAGCACGAGGTATGTTTAACGACGGGAAACAGTCAGTTTAGTTTCCCCCCTTTGGTTGGAAAGATTGCCGATCACTACCGGCTCCCTGTACTCCGTGTATCACACTTTGTTATTGGGGAAGTTGGTGATCACTTCTCGCAGCTGATGGTGCACACCACCGCGCATCTTTAACTGTTGGCACAAACCTTTGCTCTGTGCTGGGTGAAAGCCTGTGGGACTCCAGGTCAACCCACCGCTGGGCACCGGGCAGCGAGCAGCGAGTAATGGGCTAGTGGCAGCAGGCACTGGGCACTGGGCGGTGAGTTGGGACACAATAGTGCAGGGCTAGTCCAGGCCAAAATCAGGCCAAATAGTTGCAATCAGTGGTGCATGAGGAGATCTGGCACAGGCTTTCAGCTGCCTCTCCTCTCCTCAGCAGCGGGCTGCAGTGATGAGCATAGGAGCAGCTACTGTCTGTCCTGTCTCAATTAGCACAATTCTGTGTTCCCTTCACCCCAGAGAAGAGAGGCAGAGTCCTCTGTCTGTTTTATTTGATGTTGATGTTGTATTTGGTAATGCTTTATGTTATGGTTCCTGTAACAAATTCCAATAAAGTTTCTTAGAGAGGACTTTGTAACAGGTGCCCACTCCCTTATATTAATTTATTTTAAGATGGAACAAGAAAAGTATGTTGTTGTTACACCAAGTGTGTCAGCCATTATTGATAAGGGATTTATTTTCTATTTAAATTAGGCATGCACAATATATATTGGGGCTCAAAATGACATGGGAAATGTATTTTGTATTATTCAGATAGTGAAATTATAGCCAATAAATGGTGAGCCGTTAATACAAAGCCAAATACTTTCATTTATGTAAAAAAATAAATGTACACTTGAAGAGTCATAACTGTTCTATGTTTTTTGTTGTGTTAACAATAGCGATGTCAGTTAGATTTGGTAGATTTAATCTCCATATTGTTAAACTTTATGCTTCACTGTCATTTACAATTGCACACAGACACATTTGAGATGTTTTACATGTTCAGCTGACCTAATAAAAAAACTACCAATGTGATAGAATTAAGCGAAATTCTGCCAATTCTGCAGATTCATTTACAAAGAACAAAGACAAGGAGCAAATCCTCACTTCCTAGAAGCTGGAACCCCCGATTGTTTGGCTATTTATTTTGAAAGGTAACTCAAATGATTAATTAGTCCATTATAAAAATAGTTGCTGAAAATGTAATTAAAAGAAAATCTCTCTTCAAAGCTCTGAAGTTAGTCAGTTCCTTTCTAGGAAATGATCAGGAAACTATTGGACTACTCATAATAAATTGTTCCGTAATAATATAGATTAAACACAACAACCTGCTGAGTAATTGTTTCTCAAAGTTGAGCTGTTTCACGATGAAGAGTTCAAATCTCTTTCTGTACAATTGCAAACTAATTGATTTTCTCTTCCTGTACTCGATGTAATTGCTGACCGCGTGGATTTGTTTGGATTCTTCCGTACATACAGCCACATGGTACAGCTGCGTTTTGATGTGAATTCCAATGCTTTTGGCTAATTTCACCACCATCAATTTTTAATAAGCACACCACTATCATGGAACGGCAATGGACAGGAGACCTCCAATCATCAGTGCGGCTTGCAGCCCCAGCAATGTTAAATTAACTATGTGAAGGCAGCTGCTCTTTGAGCTCAAACACTTTTTGTTGTGTGGTGAAAACAATGAATAATTCTCTTTGCACCACATATGTGGGTGTTGGGAGCAGGGCAGCAGGCAGGAGAACCATCCGCAGCACAGATCAAAAGCCAGGCAAAGTTTAGAATGTACACACAGACCGAGCGGAGGGGGAGGCGGGTATGCAGAGGAGTGTTTGATTGTGTGAGGAAGAGAGCCCTTCTGTACCATAAGGCAAACACGAGATGTGTGTGTGTGTGTGTGTGTGTGTGTGTGTGTGTGTGTGTGTGTGTGTGTGTGTGTGTTTGTCTAAGTGAAAGAGCGAGGATGTTCACATGTGACGAGTGAGTGCATATGTGTTCACCTTCAGAGATGACATCTGTGTAAGTGGCTCGCCGTTGTTCCCAGCGTATGGTACTATTCGATGTGCTGGTAAAAGATGGCACCAGATTTGTCAGCAGTTACGAGAGGAGGTTGTTGTCACGCTTGCAGATTTTCGGAGACTTGTGGATGCACCTGACACGACCTGCAGTAGTGAGTATGAGGTGGAAAGAGCCAAACACAATTTCTATTAAAATATTAGCTTTGAAATGGCATTTGTTTTGGGTACCATGTGTGCAAGGACACACTCCCACACACTGTAGTTTTCTGTAATACATTTCTGTCTAACAGTTCACAGTATTAATGTTAACAATGCTGAAAATAAATAATTTTTTACCGCACCAAACAGACAGAAATAAAGTCTGTTCAAGTTCAACCCACATCTCAGCAGCTCAACTAAGAGGAAATCTTTCCCTAGTGGTAAAGAAAAACTAAAAACTGGCAATTTTCATCAAAACAGTTCACTGTGCAACCTTATGTGCCATTTACCGCAACCTCACCGTCTCCCTCAGATCTTTCTCTCTCACTTCAGCTCCGATACCTGTGAAGCTTCCTCCGCCAACCCAGAAAACACCATCAGAAAATAAAGTCAGCTTGTTGTCTGCGGGGCATTCACCTGCCTGACAGACACACAGGGAGAGGGAGAAGGAAAGGGAGGGGGAAAAGAAAGCAAGAAAGAGAGCAGCAGAGGCAACTCGTTACCAAGCTCCTCAACATTGATCATGACAGATTTTTTTGCTTTTGCGTTGAAAGTAAGCGCCGGAGTGCAGCGGGTTCAGTAACTCACTCAGGAACATTTCTAAGAGCGGACGGAGAAGTTTATTATTAGCCAATAATTCCAGCAGCTGCAGTCAGGCAGTCAGTCTATATGAGAAAATATGGGAAAATGATGCAGTGTGTGTTTACCATGATTTGGTTTGGAGGAGGAATCCAATAAAGATGATGAAGAAGCCTCATCTCCGCACCTCACAGGGCTGGGCTGGGTGGCAGAGTATTCAGTGGAGTGAGGGGAGAGCGGAGCGCAGGGAGAGGGAAGTGATTACTGTCGTTAAGTTGACAGGAAATGTTGCATCTCCTTGACGTTTAGTAATGATCGCAGCAGCTGGGAACAATAAAACTCCAACATTGCGCAATTATTGGCCTGCCTCACTTACATTGGATAAAAGTAATAATGCACATTATCCCCACATCCTCCTTTATAGTCGCACCAGCGAGGGAGCGGAGGCAGCAAATGAGATTTGCCACGCAGGAAGCTGAGTAGGCCGACGGTTAAGATTGACTGGAGGAAGACTTCCTGCAGGGTTGTGTGATGTGACCGCTCTCGCTCTCTCGCTCTCTCGCTCTCTCGCTCTCTCGCTCTCTCACTCTCAATTCATTAATTTTTTTCTCCTTTTTATTTTTATTTCTCATCATTTCACTTTGTGCCTCGGGGACAGAGAGGGAAGATTAGGAAGTTAAAACGACACCCAGAGAGTGTCGGCAACAGCTTGGATTCATGTTAGATAAAAACCACAAACATTTCCATTGGCAGCAAGTTAACAAGATATGAGTGAGAGAGAGAGAGAGGCAGACCAGACAGAGGAAGAATGTTCTCACTTTACCAATACATTTCATTATAAAACTATAACTCATCGCAATTATATATATTTTTTATTTTTTATTTTGTGGTTATTTGTTGGCAACTGTTTTTCTTCCATTCTAGCATACTCTAGTCTTCTTCTCTTTAATTACTTTATCATATTAAGTACACTGTTAACCTTGTGCAACCTGCTTTCTCTTCACTGTACTTAATTCTAGTAAAGCCAATAAAGCAAATCTAAACTTTTCTGCTCAATAATGTATCAGAGAAACTGCTGTGAAGAGTCTGAAAATGCATTTATCTATAATGTATTTACATACATTTGTGTAAGTATCCTCCATTTGACCATTACTGTCATTGATTATTTATTTATAATGCGTTTGATTATTAATAATCATGCATTTATCATTAGTTTTAGGTGTGTATACAGTATATGGCTCATACACATTCACGCAAATAAAAATATATTTGAATTTGAGAGAGAGTGCAAGTATCATCTTCCATATTTAATTGAGACCTCCAGAACAGATGACAGAGTGTTTGACCTTTCTGCCCTGTGTGTGTGTGTGTGTGTGTGTGTGTGTGTGTGTGTGTGTGTGCGTGTATGTGTGTGTGCGTGTGCGTGTGCGTGTGCGTGTGTGTGTGTGTGTGTGTGTGTGTGTGTGTGTGTGTTGAGGAGGGTATAACCAGTTGAATATTAATGATTGATTAGACCTGTCGTGGCTGTGCATAAATATCAAGGGTACGTTTGTACTACGAAGGGCATTTTGTAGTACCTCTTCTCTTCTCCTCTCTTTTCAGGCCTTAATTAAAAATGTTCAGATGATTCCCTTTTAATGACCAGTACTGATACTGCAAAGGCGAAGAGGTAAATTAAATAAATGACCGAGAAGGTCAAGCTTCGGACTGAAAAACATTTTATTTGTATTAAATTGCTTTTCAGTTCATCAGCAACATCAACGTTCCTCCTTCGCGAAGCCTAAAATATATTGCCGAAGGCTGCTGTGACATTGCGTAGGAGCGCTGACACCTTACACATCTTAGAAAGACGCTTTCTTCTCTGAAGAAGGAAACCGGTTTATCTTCATCTCGTGCCCTGGCTTCCTGTCTGGGAGTTGTTTCAAGAACAAAAGAAACATTTCGTTCTGTTGAAGAGAAGAGCGAAATGGAGTAAAAACAAGAACAAGAGGCAGATGTACCTCAGAGTGCCTTCTCAGAAACTCCTTTGACACCGGATGCTTACTTCTTGATATAGCGAGTGTGTGGTTGTGTGTGTCTTCCGGGATACTTTTACCTTTTTCGGAGGGGCTTTGAGGGAAGTTATCAAAACCTCTTTCTTTCATCTTCTACGGCCCCAGCGCTCTCCTCTCCTCCGCAGGTGGTTTCCCCTCCAGTCCCTTCACTCGCTTCTCTCGCATACTCTTGCCCACAGCTTCTTCACCCTTACCTCCCGGAGAAAAGAAAACACATGCTACACTGCTGCACTCAAATAGTATTCCAATAACTCATACAACTAGGGTGCACAATTCTTACCATCCCTCCCCTCTTCTTTTCTCACTCATCTCAGAAGGTAGAGGTAGGGAGATGATGAGAGAAAAAAAGCCACGTGTCGGCGATGATGCCGGCGATGATTATGTCATGTTTATTTCTTAGGGTTATATCACTTGTTATGAGTCATGCCAGGGTGCTGACTCGGTATGCTGATTGTGGAGAAAGACATTACGTTCAGTGGGAGGCTTTGGGAAACCACCTCTTTCCTTCGTTCCCACAGGTTTGAACCGTTAGCGTGTATATTGGCCAAAGCAGTAGCAGCTTTCCTTTACCGGTCAGATGGTTTCATATGGTGTGATAATGTTGGTTTGAGTTAGATATTTCTGGGTGTGTATGAGTATATGATAAAACTTGCCCGTCAAAATGGCTAATTGCCACCGCCATCCCCACACGGCTGATAAAATGAGCCGCAGAAAATCTCAGCCGTTGGATTTTTTTTATCGGTCTATCACTGACTTGCCAATCATTTCAGGTCACTGTTTGTAGCACGTCTCACCAGTCAGACAGCGAGACCGAGCGAGATGTGGCAAACTCTTGAGAATCCCTCTCTCTGTTTCTGTTTCTCTCACCCCTCTCTCCCAAAGTTTTCCTCTCTCTGGCTGGGCGGCCGCAGGTTTCCAAACAAACTAGCTGAAACATGTTGTCTGTGAGTCCGTCCATCCAGCCCTCCTGCTGGGCACCAAAGCTGCCATCCACAATGTAAGCAGGTGGCGCTGGCATCCCAGGGAGAACGGGCAGAGCGCGTGGGCGTCACACAGGCTACGCCAATCCAAAATTCCCAGCTGACCTCCAAACCAAGGCTATGGCAGTGCTCGCCAATCTTCGGCAAACGCTCGTTTTGGTGTTTCTGCGCGTATCTTTCTCTTGCTCTGGTGATCTTGTTTTGCCAGCTGCATTCACATATTCTATTAAATAATCAAAATGTTCGATGTTTTGCGCTTCACTTTGTTTGAATGTCTTTCTCTTTGCCTGCGTGTCTGTCTCTCTCCGTCTTTCTCTCTGTGTTTGCTTTGTGGGGGTGCTGTTTTGCCGAGTGGGACTCGCAGTAGGCCCCAGGCCAGCCGCCTTCGCTTGGACGTTAATGAACGGAACAGGAGTGGGCACATCTGATGAAGCTGGCCATGCTGTCAACTGATTTTCATCTGGTGTGTGTGTGTGTGTGTGTGTGTGTGTGTGTGTGTGTGTGTGTGTGTGTGTGTGTGTGTGTGTTTGTGTCTGACAACAGGTGCAGACCAGATCTCTGTTCACTGACAAAATACAGACTCTGCTGTGCCAACACAGGTGATTTCTATCTAGAAAGGCGCACACAAACACATCCTTTCCACAGTTTTTCGTACTTTTTTTCCATTTTCAAACAGAGAATGCCTTCAGACCTAAATGACAGTTTGATTACTTAGATTATCTTGAGAGTTTAAACTTCCACTCTCTCCACTGGGTCCCTCATTGATAAATTATAAATCATTGCCTTTGAGCTGACGATGTAAAACCAGTCGGATAGACAAACAAGGAAACACCTGTCACATACAGCCCTCAGTCAAACGACTCACTCGTGAGCAAGATACACACACCCAGTGGAAGGTCTGAGTGACAACATCCTGTTCCTCTCTGGTTGTCAACAGGCCTGAAGCAACAACAGTATAAGCGTGTGTGTTCATTAGAATAGTACCTGTCTGGGGCTCCCTTAGCCACCTGGCTTTTCAAACAGAAGCAACTAACACTCTTAATCTTTCTTTCTATATGCCACAGGCAGAGGAGATCCAAAGACGCGCCGAAACAACAAAACCAAACATCACAGCGTTCCCAAAAGTCACATTATTGTGTGTCGTACACGGACAGAAGCTAACGAGACGGGGAGACAGGAACGTGATTCTCCTTGGAGAGAGACAATTTTTCACTGCCGCGTCCGAGTCCAAAAATAACAAAGAACAAAGGCGGATAAATGAGTGAGTTTTTGAGCACAGGCTAGTGGGCTTTGGCAGCACCGGCCAGGCAGGAGGGGAGGGAGAGACAGGGAGAGCTAGCTAGCGGCCCGTCCACACATCTGTCCACACAGCACGGGGTGGGTTCCAGCGACACCCACAGAAACAGGCTTAACCTTCTCTTCCCCCCACCACCTGTTCATTACTATGGGCCCCCCCACCGAGCCTCCACCACTCCGCTCTTCTCCTCTCACCCGCTCCCTTGTTCTTGTTCTCTCTCTCTGTCTGTCGCTACTCGTTCCAGTTCTCTCTTTGTTATCCTGCCGTTTTTATTTTTTAATAATATCTCCCCCTTTTTTCTTCTCTTTTTTTTTTTGCTTTTTAATTTCTCACCAGCGCGGCGTTATCTCTCTTCTCACTGTCTCTTCCCGATGAGGCTTTCAGTTGGAAATCTGTGCGACGAAAAGAAAGATGGTCTTGCTCTAACAGGAAGGGATCATCAGACAGGTTGTTTTAACTAGTGCAAAGTGGCCGGCTTACGTGGAGGGGGAGAAGAAGAGGCTTTTGATGAATTGTCTGTGAAAGTGCATCAGTCTACCCACATCTTCAAACCCCCTGGTGCCTCTTGTCTGCTTTCAGACCCATTTTTCTCCACATTGTTGGTAATTTGAGCATTCTCGCCCATGGCATCATTCATAGTTGGCCCATTTCAATACCCTTAGAAATTCAATTTGGAGAAAGGAAATGACAAGATTTTGCTTATTGAGCGATGCCAGAACATCTATGAAAATCAGACATGGGAATATGTGGGATTGCAAAACCCTCATCATATTTCCCCTTTGTAAAAAAAAAAAGCACTGAATAATTATCTGTGCTTGTTGTGGCATTTGCATTTTTGATCATTACTTCAGCCAAGGTGAATCATGAAATAGTCTCTACTTGTGACATTCTCACAGAACTATCGCCGTAACCGGACAAACATTATCTATTTTTCTACACCAATCATTTCTGTCCAAAACAAAAAGACAAAAGAAAAAAATGAAAAATAAAATGCTCCCGCAGTCTCTCATATGGTACCGCAGTGAGAGCAACTTGGCGTTGGCTCATGCCATCATTGTACACATTGTGGTATATTTCAATTGAGCCAATTGTTATTTTTAACCGTGAACGTGATTGTGGGCTGCGCACGTAAGGAATGCAAATATCAGTCATAGAAACTTGCAAAAAAAAACATGTATTATTTTTAAATATTGCACACACGTGTTACAGACACTTCCAAGCTGTAGACAAGAATAATGATCATCGAAACCTCATTTCTGTCCGACTTTAATGAACAACCGATGGGCCTGCAATAGCCTTCTGCTTAAAAATTGTAATTTCAAATTGGAGACTGAAACATATCAGAGAAAACAAATAACTACAATCTGTCATTTCTATCCGCTACTTCTTTGGGATGTGTGTGTGTGTGTGTGTGTGTGTGTGTGTGTGTGTGTGTGTGTGTGTGTGTGTGTGTGTGTGTGTGTGTTTTGTGTGCACAGGGCACCTTGTTGACTTGCGTTCTGCTCTCTTGGATTCTGCATAACTCCAGATATTCTTTTAGACTCTTTAATTGCTTTTGCACAGTGGCCCTGATGATGATAAGGAGGACTTGGTGACAACATCTCAATTTCTCTCCCCAAGTGAACGCTCCCCGTTTCAATTATCCTCGCCGTTTTCCTTGCCGCCCTCACTCTCTTGCCTCCAAATAAATTTCATTTCCCTTAAGCCCGCTGCTTTCAGTATCTGATGGCGTCTCACTCAGTTATCCATGCATGGTATTATCAGGAAGACGGGCCCTTACTGCTCACTGAGAGGGAAAGGCTGCAGGCCCCTTATTACATACCAAATATCAGGCACCATATTCAAATCCAAAGTAGCTGGCTGTGGGGAATATACCTAAACTGGTTCAGCCTGTTAAGAGTTTTGCACCGTCCTACACAGATAGATGAAGTCCACACACTGTATGAGCTGGAGGAATTTGCTTTGAATGTTGCAAATTTAGTCTTTTTTTTTAATGTATATCGTGTTTTCCAGCAATTCCGACACATTTGTTGAATCATCTTTCTCGACGCAGAATGTGAGTCAAGCAGTCACTCTGCATCTGTTACACTCTTGCATCCGGGAGGATAAAAGCAATTTGCAATCTGAGAATGCATGTAATGGGTTGCAAAAGGACGGTAAATCCAAAAATGTAATTATGATAGTGCCTTTTACCACATGTCGGGAATGCATTCTGAACTGTCAGTGGATTCAAAGGAGAGAATTTTCCTGAGCTCTCAAAACAATGGAATCATTACAAACGGCTATTCCAGGTTGCTTACCTATTAAAGAAACAGAATACGGAGGTAAGAATCCGGATGCAGCCGCTGGGTATTATGCAACGCAAGAAGAAAACAACGAGACAATCAAACGGCATGATTTCATATTGCTTTATTGCCTCCCAAAAGCTCAAAGTAATATTCCTTTCAGCAATTGAAAATGACATTAAAATCTCTCCCTGGATTTTTATTATGGCATCAATATGAGTCCATGGCATGACTATTTTCCCACAGAGAAGAAACTCGCAGTCCTATAATAATTACAGAGTAATGAATGCTCAACAATAAACATGTAAACTATTCATGGCAGCTGAGATAAGATAGTGTTTGAGCACCTTTTTATTGCACTAGGTTCCCATAGTTCAGGGTGTTCAAAGGTCTCTTACACAACCACAGATGTCCATAAAAAGCAGCAGTAATTGATCAAAGCTGAGATTGAGTAAATATATGTCAGAGATGAGCTACTGGTGATTAAGTTTGTTAACAGAAGGCAGCCCATTTTATTTTCAATTCAGCCCACACAGTAAAAAATAGACCATAAAAACATCATATTTGATTTACAGAGAACATCTACATTTTGCTGTTTCGATCGGGGATAAAGAAAAGCTATTATATTTTTGCTTTAAAAAAAATAATTTATAATTCTGGATAATCCAATTGTGAGTGGTGATTAATTAGATTTTAAACATTTTGAGCAATACATGAAAATAAATCAAACATTATAGTAGTCAGCTGTTAGACTTAGAACTGCTTATTCTATAATAATCACCGCAAAACATTGTGTGGGAATTTATTTGAAAATGAAATGTTAATGTTAAACTCTGTGAAAGACATCTGCAGCCTGATGGTCGGAATCAATTGGGTCATTACATCTACTTCACATTTGTTTTGTAGGAAGTTTGCTTGTAGGAATTGCCATATTTTCAAATACCAAGGTCTTATCTGTAAATGAATTATTGGCCAAACTAATTCTCTCATTGGGTTTTACTGCAAGTATCCTTATGATAAGAAGAGATGTAGTATGATATTATCTAGGCTAACCCTGTTCTCCGAGACTCTGTTGTTCAGCCCTTTATCTTTCTTTTATATGTTTTGACAGGTTTGTTTATGTGCAACATATTACTTTAATTATCTAATCTGAAACTGTAGGCAAAACACCTCTCTGGGGGACATTTTGAATAGAAGTAGGATTTACTTGTGATCATAACAGAAAAGTTAGTTTACACACAGTTTATTGCTGCAACTAACAATTTATATTATTATTTTATTTTCTAGATTATTCATTTAGTCAATAAAATGCTAGAATATAGTGAAAAATGCAATTTACAGATTAAACTCAAAGATATTTAATCCACAATGAGATAAAACTTAAACATGCTCTAAATAGGAAGTTTGAACCTGAACAAATTTGCCATTTATTGCTTGATAAAAGATGAATATTTGTAGAAAAGACCATTTTCCATTGTGTATAAAACATATACTGGACTAGTGGCTTCCTTTATCATTCAAAAACTGTAATAGACGATTAAACAAGTAAAACATAAAATGAGGTAATAAACGGTTTAGGGAGACTGAGAGGAGAGTCCATATGTGTTTCATGAATGGTGGGAACTCTTGATTTCTGTCGGCTTTATAATGCCTTCTGATAAGAGCTCAGAGGTGGGCGAGTTTGTCTGCTGTAAAACTGACCGCTAAGCTCTTTCATGTGTGGACTTTATGCAATGATGCAGCCCTATCAACGTGTTTGTTCACTCTGTTATTGAACTGTTATCTTTGTGACAAGAAGACAGTCAATACTGGAGCAGATAAAGATGAAAAGCATGGACGGTGCTATTTTCTCCTTTCTGTTTCAAACTGAGAGCCTCCTATTTTCACTGTCAGTGGATTGAAGAAAGATAAAGAAGGCTAGAAACGAGACGATCAATGTTGCGATGTCTGAGTCTTAATCACACGGTGCTTCACATTCACGGCCGCATGCGTCAGGAATATTTGGCAAATCAATAAAACAGTCAACCGTCAAGAGTGAGACACTTCAATGTAATTTCACACATTTTTTAGGCTTTTATGTTGCAAACAACTCTTCCATATCTTCTGATTCACACAGAATATACTCAGAACATGAGGAAAGTAAAGAGTTGTAGCACCGGCTCCCATTATTCTGTACTGAGATGCACAAGTCCCCCGTACCTCCGCCACTTTTCCTCTCCCTTATTTTGGGGCTAATTCAATTTTCCTCAGACACTCTCACACGCTGACGCCGTCTCCATTACAACGCGCAGCCAAACACAAGCATTCATTAATTAGTGGCATCGTTGTCTTTTAATTATGCATGTGGCTTATTAGGCACCTCACCCGTTCACCCAAGCCTTCCCGTCTACACTCCCCTCTGTTCCTCGCTGGGCTCATACGGGACCTTTAAACTTCCACCTGCACATTATAGCTCTAATAAAGCTGTTATCAGCCCGTGAAGGAGATGGCAAACAGGTGAGAAAGAAAGAGAGGGAGCGAGATGGCAAACGGGCGACTGAGGGTTCTGATATGTCAGCAACAGAAATTAGCTAACTGCACTCCCGACTGTGACACAGGCAGGGAGAGCATAAACCCACCTACTCCTCTCTCTCTCTCTCTTTCTCTCTCTCTTTCTCTCTCTCTTCTCCTTTCCTTTAATTCTGTCTCCCTTTCTCTGCTTCTCTGCCTCTACGAACCACATGGAGAGAGGGAGAGAGCGTCAGCCGGTGAATTTTTACAGCTCTCCAAAATCATTATTGGCAATTAGCGTTCGTCAGGGAAGACAGCAGCTGCTTGTAATTACAGGTAGCCCCTCATTACTTCTCAGTGTAGGGGAGAGGAGGGGGAGAGGAGGGAGGGAGGAGGAAGAAAACGTGTTCCAGCGCCAGTGTTTATATTTATTTATATATTTCGTTGCCTGTGATGTTAAGCCACATAATGTATACGAGCTATAGTGGAGGGCTGGAGACTTCAGCAGGTGCAGTTTGAGAGGAGGAGGAGGGGAGGAGACTAAACTCATTGTAAACAGCCGACGTTATCACACAAATATTGTGCTATTGCAGTAGTGCTGTTTGTGTAAGAGTGGATATGATTGTATATATAGCTGCTCATTACAAGGTTTGGTTACAATAATTTTCCTCTACTCAGTTTTTGCTCATGAGCTAAGTTTCGCTGAGTTGAGGAGCGTCTCGGAGCTGTGAGATCTCAGCCTGACGTGGCACAGGTTAAGATGACCTGACATCTTAGGGCACACTTCACTGTTACCATGCCCTGAAATTCGGCACCGCAAGGCACGGCGGAGCGTTGATTGGGCCTTAGATGCTGATATGGTTCAGACATATTTCACTTCTTTTATATTAGGGCAACTTCATCTTAGTCATTGCTCGACAGTCTTGGCTATCTCCTGCAGGAGTGGCTGCTTCCTGATAGGAATCCAGGAACTCCTTAGAAAAAGGGATTTATGAAGAGTCACTCCTTGATATAGGAGGTATTTCTACCTAATCAGCACGCTGAAGCTTAAAACTGGCACAGGTCAAACAGCGCATAATTGTGAAAGTGTTTTAATCTCAAGGCAAACCATCTCATTAAATGATAGCTGGTGCCTTTACGCAGCATCAGATTCAACCATCAAAGCGTTATATTTTCATACCTTTCAAGCTACGTTCAGCAAACTTTCATTCTGACAAATTTGACAGATCTGTCAAATCAATGCATTTTGTTTTAGCCAAAAAAGTGTCATTTGTGTAAATGTTTTCACCAGGCTGGGCAAGGTTGACATTAATTTGACTGCATAGCTGAAATAGACCAACCTTTTACTCATAAAGGAGGAGATGTGTAGCCTTGAGTAGCTATAAAAGGAGATATTTCTGTGGGCGATGAAGATGAGGTAAACGCATACCTCGGGCAGGGGCTGGACTCCTATGAATAGTTAATTAATACCATCTGAATGTTTTATATGCCCTAGCAACTGTAATGCATGAAGTGCCCCACAGAATCCGCCATAGCCTAGGGCAACAATCAAACCAATTAACCCAGGGTAGAAAACAGAGGAGGCGGGGTGTGTGTGCAGCTTGGTAATACAGTGAACCATTGCTTTCTCCTGAACCCTTACCTCAGACAGAGCAAGGTTAGGTTCAGGGGAGTAACCGGCCTGCTCCGTGTCGAGGTGTAGTTTTCAACATGGAGGTCAGATCTGCTACATGCAAGGCCTCTCTGCAAGACTAACAGAGGGCATGCTAATAGCAGCCAAACATTAGCCTCTTAGCCTCCGCCGAGGGTTTGGCTTGTTCTCAGAGGAAAGGTCTGAGTTTGTTTTTCCTCTTTTGTTACTGAACGTTATTATTAGTCTCACTTACCAAGTGAATCATTTTGTTTCATATGTTCCACAAAAGGAAAAACAGCCACAACTGTCAATCTTCTGCTGCTGCTTCCACGACAAGCCGTCGTTCTTCGCCTGACTCCCTGTTAATCAGCGTCATAAAAGTACACATAACAGTCGACAAACAGCTCTTTCTGCCAACAACATAAAGCCCTAACCATGTTCTTGCTAATTCATAAAGCATTGCCATTCAGAGTCGCATTCAATAAACATATACTATGATTCTCTGTCGCAAATAAAAAAAAATCTCTTTAGACCCTGAGGATATCTGCAAAGCTTTATTCGCTGCGAGGGTGCTGTATTTATTTCCTGCACACACACAGGCTCCTGCTCAGTTACAGTAGAACAACCGGCATCCTGGCAGCAGAATAGCTCACATTTTGCAGGGCATCTCTCGTTTCCACTGTAGACCGTCCAACGCAGATACAAAGAACAACTGTCACATTCAAACTGAAGCTGAAATGACTGGCTGGGTTTTGATTCATCTTGTCTGTCCGGGTCTCTCTTTTTTATTCGCTGCCATGAAAAGTTGGAACTGTATGAGAACCCCGCACTAGAGGGAGAAGATCAAGTGTGTAAGGATTTAACAGATGGAATTGGGACTAAATGAAGCGCTAATGCATGGATGGTATGAATCCACTGTGCATTTTTTAGCAGACACATGATGAGATGGTTTTCTGCTCAAGGTGGAAGTTAGTTGTTGATTTTAATTTCCACTTCCCCCCCCCCCCCCCCCAGTTTTAGAATGTGTTTTTAAAAAAATATCTTAATCCCTGTTAAAATAATATCAGTGATAATTCTTTTTCAGATGAACATTTGGAGGAAATATTTCTAGAAAAAAACGTGATGTTTCAATTTAGTTGCAACTTTAAAGCCTTTGTCCATTTACTGTGAAAATCCTTATAGCTATACAGACGCTTAGAACTCATACTAGTACTTAAAGTATATACAGGATGAAGAGACTTCTTATGTGTTGAAACAGCAGCAACTATTGTGGTGAATGTGTCACCAGGGACTTGTTTCATGTAATCTTTTATTAATTGGTAGAAAGGAATTATAAAGAAATTAAGTTTCCCTTAATGCTTGAATGTTACTGTCTGACAAATGCACACATAAACATGAGAAGCAGGCTTGTGAGGACACTTCACATGTTCAATCATTTTTCTTTACAGTGCTGGCGACTTTGATAAGTACCTAATTGTGCTACCACTATTCTAAAACAGGGAAAATTATACTGTATGTTTAACACTCAAATCAATTTTCAAGTCACACAGAAAACCTTCCTTCTCACACCGGCTACATGCAGTGTTCCTGAGAAAAGCGAGATCTTAAAACAAGCCCTTATTTGGATGCTCCTGCTGGATGATACTGTGGCAGCTTTGAGAAATATTGTCGTTTTGTTCTACTGATGCTCGCAGTGCTGCAGTGCTGCATTTTAAACTGTTGAGTCAGATTTCATTTACCAGCTCTTTCATCTGTTTTAACTCAGTGAGTCGAGGTATCGCACACAGTGTGTCTCTGCGCCTGTGTGTGTTTGTGATTTAACAGCGACGATATGTGTATAAATTTGCGTGTCTGAATGTGTGTGGGCCTGTCTGTGTACCATGTTGTTTGTGCTTGTTTTATTTGCGTGTGTACGTGCACCCTGTAGTGTGTGTGTATCTAAATGTTTTTGTGTGTGTGTGTGTGTGGCTCCCAACCCAGAGCTATTATGTGGAGACAGCAGGTATAATATCTGCAAACCTTTGCCGCTGTGCTGGATAAGTAATGGCCTCAAGACGTCACCTTTATCTGTAGCCACACTCCTGCAGCTGGGGCTGTGTATTCCCTGCCTCACACTCCCTCCATGATACACAGGTGTGGCATTATGTGTGTGTGTGCGCCGTTTATCCCACTCCCCCCCCCCCTTATGCATTTGCCACACACAGAAGTGGTCATGAGGAAGGCAGATAGGGCCAAGACTGACACATTCATTTCCTTAACTGCCGTGGATGTGGTGGCAGTGGTGCCGCCTTTTAAGCTGCTTTAGCTATATGTCCCCTACAGACGTAGACACTGGGTGAGTGCAGAATGAGGCGCATCCCTGGGAGCATCCCATCATGCCCCGCAAACGGAGAAAGGGAGGCCATGGTGGGGACAGATAGGAGGAAGGAGGATGGAGGGGAGAAGAAGAAGGAGGAGGGCGGAATTTCGACAGAGACAGAGAAGGCAGAAGCAGAGAGATGCGGGAGAAAGAGAGAGGATGACTTGTGAGATAGATAGGGAGAGAAAATTGAAATGAGACAGAGGGAGGGAGAAAGAGAGGTGAAACAAAGGAAGAGTTAGATGGGGAGTGAGTGAGCTTTGTGGTCTCAGGCTCCATGGGAGGTTCAGCCCAATCATTTATAAAAGGTAAATGCTGTCAGGACGCAGGGCGTTTAAAGGCGCGGCGCTGCAGGTGTGATTTATGCTCTCAGTACGGGGCTATAAATCACCCTGCCTTTGTTTCCACAGGCTGCCGCTACTGCTGCTGCTGCCGCTACTGCTGCTGCTGCTGCTGCTGCTGCTGCTGCCGCATCAAGACATAACCATCCCTGCCTCATCTATAGCAGGCACACACATCTAAACACACACAGTGGACAGCAATAAAGACAGAGTAAAGAAGCATGATGATGGGAATGGATTGCTGGATGGAAAGTGAAGAGAAAAGGGGTGACCGGTTGGAGTCCATCAATGATAATGTGTTGAGTCGATGAGGTGTGGATGAACACACACACACACACACACACACACACACACACACACACACACACACACACACACACACACACACACACACACACACACACACACACACACACACACACAATCCCACACAGCTATCAGTGCAGAGCAGGGGAAATCTACTCTGACACAGAATTCATGTTTTTCCATTGTTTGTAATTCAAACGGTGTTTGCGAATGTGACCCGGAGAAGCTGCCAGAAAGCAATTTCTGTTCTGTTCTGGTCTGTAGACTTGTGCAATATTACAAATTAAGATTGTGATATCCACACTTTAGTCATTTTTATTGGTCTAATACTGGTCTGAACCATAAGAAGTACATAAGAAGTGGACGTAGTCACCATCACCCATTTGTTTGTGGCCATCGCCATCTTAGTTTTTTGAAACCAGAAGTAACACCAGAGGGTGGAGCTAAGTACAACTAAAACTAGAAGAAGACATTTTTGGGAAACCAAAATGTTGAAATTAACTTTCATGAACTGAAAACTGTGAAAAGGTTAAAGTTGTAAGACGAAAACACAGACAGCACACAAATCGGACAACAACGTGGTAGCTGCTGGTCAATCTCAAGGTAGCCACGCCCTAAAACATACGCTGCTTTATCTTGTATTTTACTCTAAATTGGACGATAATTTACAAAATGAACATCAATATGTATTGATAAGGCTAGAAACTACAGATTGAGACCATAAACTCATCAGGAAAATGTTTCCTGAGTTCCTGAATCATGTGAGAAGTAGGATCATTTTCTCATAGATTTCTATACAACCGTACTTCTTTTTGCAACCAGTGGAGTCGCACCCTGCTGGTCATGCCAGAGAATGCAGGTTTATGGCACTTCCGCATAGGGTTCAGTTTTCAGGCACGGAGGTTGCAGCTTGGTCTGTACTAGCATCTTGTTTTTGTCGCAAAGTCTGTTATGTGGTCTTTGTAATTGTCTATTGATGCTATGACATAATTCCTGTTATTGTGAGATATCTGTTGTGTAAAATATCTCCTCATTCATTCGAAGGATTCTGGTTCCTCTCACCTTAACAATGCAAGCCTAGTTATATAATCATCTATTTGATGGATAACACAGCATTTCTGTACAGCTAACAAGGTCTCGCCCTGGTCACAAGCCATAGCTTACCAGAGTTTGAAGGGTGAGGACATAGACAGTATTGATATGATGGGTGTGTGGGAGGGAATGGCACTTCGACAAGGTCACAAGTCTCGCTTATGACAGTCACATTGTCTGCATTCTTTAACTGGAGCGCCCTTTGTTCTCCACAAAACACCCACCACTTTTGATAGGGTTAAATTTCTGCCAACTCTGATAACAAGGGTGTGTGATGTAAATGAGACTGATAATCCTACCTTCTTATATGATATACAGTATCATCACTCTAAGATATTCACAGCATTTTAGGAGTTATGTTATGAGGTGGTGTTATGATTTACATGTCGTGTCACCGGAGTCAGTCAGCTCCCACATTTCTTTGAATGACTTTCAACAAGGCCCCGAGAAAAGGGCTGAATGTGTTACGACCACGCTGGTTTTATAAGACGGAGAAATAACTGGAAATAGTGAGTAACAGAAAAAGGGAAAAATAACATCCCTTACTCAAAGTGCACCCTGGTTGCTTCTTTCCAGTTTAGTTTCCAAGCAAGCAGAGATACTGTACTGCCACAAAAATAATATAAAAACACTCCTCCTACAGCAAGAGCAGCACTTCGTCTTCACACATAATCAATCCCTTCACCCAAACCACATTTCACCCTTGTACGCATTCCTCTGAACAGAAAACCAAATTGTATTCCATAAAGCGGTCAACAATGCTCTCCACTCAATACATAATACAAGTGTATAAATCACCTCAGAGAAGGCTTTCTGTCTCTCTTGCTGCGAGTGGGTGGGGGAGGAAAATGGAGCTGTAACATGCAGCGAACACGTACAAGCTGACCTGAATGGCTGCTGGTATTCTGATTTCCCTCAGGAGCTCCTCTCTGGCCTGTGCCGATGTTTTAGATTCCAGAGGGAGGCCATTAATGCTCAGCCTGTCGACCTAATCCATATGTATGGCTGGCTGTTCCGTTCTGTTCAGCTCCTGCCTCTCTGCCTGCCCACCTGACTGTCTCAAGGCCTGCCGGAGACCAAATTGGATCCTCGTCCCTCAAAGATAGAAATGGAACGGCGGACATAGCCGTCACAAAAGACGAGCGAAGATGGTTTTTACGATGTGATTTTCCAGACCGTGCTTATGGATGTCTAGTGGCAGCTAATAGGCTCCATTTGCAGACCGAGGAACACAAACTGGGTTCCCGTCCTTTTAACTCCGGGTCCAGTTTGTATGGGTTATCAGCACATGGCTGATTAACACGCTGTCCTGTCAAACAGACCAGTTACCCCCCCTGACACTGTACTACAAACGAGGAATGGAATTTTTTTACTGCAGTAATTACCCCAGCCTTGTAAGGTGAATATAGTTTATCGGTTTATTGGTTGCAGCTCACTTGTTCTCTCTTTTTTGTTACCTTTCTCTCTCTAATCCCGTCGTTACTCTCCAGCACAACGGAATCTGATTTTTCACTCGTGATAGGATTGGCCTGATATCCTTTTAATGGTCACATACACTTACGCGCCATAATCTCCAATTGGCCAGCTGTACTGAGCGCAGTTGAACAACGTCTAGACAGTGTAATTAACAAATCATCTCTGAAGCACTATTATCCCACTTGGTGACAGAATAGAGAAGGCAGAAAGAGTAAAAGAGAGGCCCATTGATTCACTGTGAGATATTTGTTTCATAGCTGTCTTCCTTATTCATCCGTGCATGACTCTTTCCTGCTCATGTGCATTCATTGTGCAACCATTGTGCATTGCCTTGTGTTGATTCGCAGGTTAAAAATAATTTTTGAGGTATGACCGAGCGTCACTTGACATCAATTGAATTAAAATGCTAGTAGTGGAGGGTCTCTTTGTCTCTGTAATACTGGGAGCCAGTTTGGTCTGTGTTAATATTAAAAATTAATAAAGCTAGACCAGAAAATAAAGTGGATGTGAACTGTGCTGTCCAGATATAGCGGGACCGTCGTTGTGTCCATTTAGCACTCAGCATCAGTCTAAGTCGTCTTCTGGAACAAATAGTGAGCCCAGCTTGTATTGCAATACATCTACGTCACATTAGTGTGTGCGACAGGGTCTCTGTAGGATGGAGGAAGGGTCAATAGATGGCTTCTTGAAACCAAGCAGAAAATTGAATTATAGCCCTTTTGTTATGGGGGGATGTACTCAGTAACAAATACTGAATACGGTCGTCTCTTCCCTGCCACTGCAAAACAGAAATACAGATAAATGAGGCATTCTCTGAACACCAGTATTTACTGGAAATATTTTATAGGTCTAAGAATGTTACAGCAGCTTATGCAGGACTTCTGAATAACCCACTCTGTAATGAATGAGAAGGCTGTGTGTGCATGAAACAACTTAAGGTCCTCAGCCTCAAATAAATAAAACTATAAGAGGAAGCTAGACAGAAGGTCTTTATTCAAAAGATATCACATTTCACGTGATAAATGGTATTTACCGCCGTATGCACAGCAAGAACTGGATTACTGTAGTGTACTGGACTCCAGTGGCAATCATTTGCAATGAAAGTTTGTTATTCATATCTGGGCTCTTAAGAAATATTTAATTAATTCATTCTGATTAACCACAATACTCTCAGAACTGACATTTTCAAATATCCTGACAATAAATGACACACAGCTATTCCTAAATCTTTGAACATATAAATAGAAGGAAAATGTGCACTCGTGAAATATCTTTCTGTTGTTGTACAGAACATCTGGGGAATGTTAAAGAACATTTTGTCCCTAAGCCTTCTTTAGGATTATAAAGGCTTAAGGCAGAAACATTTCACAAATATGTTATGTCTTTTTTAATCCAATTTTATTGGTTGATTCAACAGTTCTGAATGAAAGTGTCGACATAAACTAACCCTAAACAAACAGTTTGGAATTGGAACTTTTAATAATTTCAATTATTAAATAAAATAATCCCTTTACATAAAGAGATTAATGACAGCAGACATTGTATTTCATTTGTAATAATGTAATGCTTATAATTAGATGATTTAATTATAATGAACAAAATGGGCAATATTTGAAACTGAGTAAAACATGGCATGTTATTATTTAATTAAATGTTACAAATTCACATAAATATTCCCTATTTTCCTATACCTATTTTAATTCATGGCAGAAAGTGCTGACTAATATCCCCCACTAACTCTTTTCAATATTTTATATTTCATTTATTTATCCATTTTAAGCACTAGTATTATGGTATATAATATTACTGACATACTGTATGTGTTTATCAGTTTTACTTCAATTATCATAATCGTCATGAATCTAAAACAATTAAGATTTACAAGTCTTTTGCAAAGTAGAAAAATAAGGCTTAATGATTGGCTGAGAAAATGATCAAAGAACAGTTTGCCCATCACTTGTTGTTGGCTACGGCTGTAATCCTAATGTTGGCAGTCTAGTATGAGTCGACTGCCTTCCAGTCGACACTCTGGGAATAAAAGTCCTATTTCTTTTTTTCTATTTTTTAAGATGTGTGATTTTTGTATTTAATTTGAAATAGTTCCCCTCAAATCTGTCATCTGTGTTTCTGCATTTTATTTCTTTAACTGTTTAACATGAACAGAACATTTAGAAATATATATGCAATTCAAAGGTGATTTCTGTGGGCAATATCATTCCACATATGCAGTCTTCTCTAGGGATGTGAATGATATAAGCGTGAAAATGTCTCGCTGGAGTCTCCAGTGAATAACACTGTCAGACTTTCATTAATGGCAGAACATGTGACAAGCATACACACAGTGAGAGACAGCATATCTTTCTCACCTATACTCCTTCTTTCCCTATTATCTTCCCTCCATTCTCTCCACCTTGTATAAAACCCTAGTAACACTTTACTTTTATTGCGCTTAATTGGAGTCTCTCTTGTGCATAATGTTCCTGCGAGAGTGTAACAACACTGTGTAAGAGCAAGTGTGCAGATGTAGCTGCTTGTTTTGACATTGTTGCTTCCTTGCATTTTACATTGGCTTTATATGAACAAGGGATTTTCCCTGAAACACAGTTTTATTGTGTACCCTGCTTAGACTTTTCCATAGTTTACTGCACATTGGAATAAGGCCATCGTAAAGTAAAGCGTTACCAAGACGATCGCTAAAGCAAGAGCTTTGAGAGCTATAATGCTTACACTATCATCCCTGGTTAAAAACAAGGGGATTTATCAGGGATGTCTCTGCCTCGGTTGGGGCTAGGGGGACCAAATTACAGCCCCAGTGTCTGGTTGGAGGCGGAGGAGGAAATAGATGGGTCTAGATATAATGGTGATGGCCCCTGGGTGGTACTCCTGTGAGGGAGAAAGAGGAGATTAGAGTGGAGGTGTGAGCTTGCAGTAAGATTACATTTTCCCTCTTTTTAATGGATAAGTGCTTCTCTTTTTTTCTTATTTCACTCCCACTATTCTGCTTCTGTTTCACAGTGTTCCATCTCTCTCTCTGCCCTCCCGTCACCACGCACACGCAAAACACACACGCATTAAAAAAAAAAGCATACACATGCACACACACACGTCTCTCTCTCTCTCCCTCTGTCACCCTCTCCCTCCGTCCTCCCTCACTTGATCCTTACACCTACGTGCTACAGATGGTTTCATTTTATAAGAGATAAAACCACATTTGGTGGAACTGATTAAACAGAGGGAACAACATCCCCATCTGCCATTTATTCCAATCTGAAATTGCTTGGGCAGATGCTGACATCTTTGGAGATGATTGATTCGCCCCGTCTGGCCAGAGAGGAGTGGAGAGGAGTGGAGAGGAGAGCGGAGCCGGAGCATCCCCGGGGCTGCAGCTTCCTGCCGCCCTGCCATGGCACCACCACAGTGTCACTTCACCAGTGATGGAGCCTCCAGCCCCCGCCCTCTGTCCCTCCCCCCCCCCCCCGAGTCTCCCATCTCTTGTCTCCAGCAAGCTGCTGCAATCAGCACAGACCCTGATTGGACTTGGGCAGGTGAGCGCAATACACTTTAATCATGGGGCCAGTACATGCCAGATCATCCCCTCTTTATCGGTGTGTGACTGTGTGGTGGCAGAGGTCTTCAGGTGCTTCTGCGTGGATGCATCAAATTCACCCAAATTTCAGATAAACATATTTTCTCACCTACCTCTGTCCAGCCATGCAGATAGTTTGAGTTTTATTTGCTTGGATTTAAGATATCTGCCTTTTTAGATATTTGCTTCCACTCCAATACAATGGAGCACACAGTGGATTTAGACTTTGAGTCTACAGCTATGCTAGCAGCTTTAAGGTAAATGCTAATGTAGGCATGTTAACATGATCACAATAAAAATGCTTAGCAATGTTTAGCAGGTATAATGTTGACCATGTTTGCCATCTTAAGCTGCGTTCCAAATCCCATACTTTGTCTTTTAACTTTTAGTACATACTGCCCTTGTACAATATGTACTGTTGCATGCAGAATGCATACAATTGGGACAAACTACTTTTTCTTTGCACTTTGAACTTTGGCCCCCTTGCTCGTATATCCATTGCAGTCCGTAACGCTTCTGTCAATGAGCTGTCATCAGGCTGTCACCTCTCTGTGCTCTCTGGACGGCTCAGTCAACGAGACGTATCTTCCACTGCGCAAAGGATTGTGGGTAAGAATTGCCAGAAAAGCATGCTGGCTTGCATACTGCAAAATGCGACTGTATGCCGGAGGATATCCTAGTATTCTAGGCGTACTGCAATTGACACGATGTACTGCTGACATACTAAAACATTTTCTGGCATACTAAATAGTATAGTAGTATGGTACTGGAACACACCCTTAGTTAGTGATTTGTTATGCTAACATTTACTGAGCTGATGGGAATTAGTTTTGCAGGTATTTGATCATAAACAAAAGTGTTGGACAAATTAAAAATGTTGGCCTGATGACAGTGCCCAGATGAAAAGAGAAGGAATCACCAATGTTATTTGAATTCATCTTGAGGGGAGACATGAATGTGTGTACCATATTTCATAGCAATCCATCAAATAGTTCTTGAAATATTTATGTTTGGACCAAAGGGGTGGACTGACATGCCTCTAGTGTGGGTAACGATTCATCAGCGACGTCAAACAATGTCAACATTAATCTGGATACGTATCTTTTTCATTGGAACTTCTTTCTACTAAATAAGAAATGTAGCAAGAGTGATCTTTGTGCTATCAACGCTTCAAATCAAATAATCAAGACTCTTTTCACATAGTTGTGTTTGTGAACTTTCCTGATGGTGCAGAACGTGAACTACAGTTGTTGCCGTCATGCTATCTACCACAGAGGCCACATGATATCACCGTTGTATGAAAAGAATACCAATGGGTCCCTGGTGATTAGATATTCCACTCAACCTTCATCTAATCAACATTTATAGCGTCCTGCCTGTGAAATTACACTGCCCTCCACGAAATCGACTCTGCGTCATCACTTGTAAACACTCAAGCATTTTAAGATGGAAAACTCTTCCTGCACAAGTGCCATCAAAGCCAGCGGTGTGTGAGTTCGAGGGTGCGATCAAACGCGCATAGTCTCATAAAAACTGCTGAGCTGGGCTCTTCAATGCAATCAGGCGCCGGTCTCAGCTCATATACTTGTTTGATGATAACCGAAGATGGAGGGAGAGTGATGGAGCTCTCCAAGGGACCGCAGCGATAATTTAGATCGGGGAGTGGGTGTGAATCATGGCGAAGGCGCAGGGGGTTTGGAGGTGGTGGATGAATCATTAGGGTGGGGGAAGGGTGGGATGGAGAAATGGAAAAGAGGCTAGAGTCCCTCGGGACTTGGATCCATCAGACAGCACTGCTGCGGCCTCCACTGCAGCATCGACCCGTAGGACTGCAGCCCAAACCCGTCCATCTTTCTTTCTCATCTCTCTCCCTTTTGCAAACTGTTGGTCTCACTATTCCTCTATCGCTGTGATTCATAGCGGTCTCTCTCTTTCTCGCTTTCTCCCCTCTCTCTCTATCATCGGGCATGTCATTCCACATCAGAGGCCTCATCTCTGCCTTCTTCATGTCTCTCGTAAGCCTCTTGAAGTATGACTGGGCCTGAGAATGGCAAATGAATTCCCAATCTGAATGCATGCTCTCACCCTCTCCTCTCTCTGCTGCCCTCCATCTCTCGCCGCAGGCTACTCATTCTACCTCTCCTCCCCCCTATCCTTCTCTCCTCTGCTCCCCCCCCCCACCCCGCACCCATGGCAAACTCTGATGGGATTCAGAGCAAATTGCTCACCCCTGGAAGAAAGACACAGCATAACATAAAAGGAAGAAAGTGAATTGTTTCAGTTAGCCGACTGCCATTTTGCATGACCGTGTGACATGATGAACAGTGTGCGCTCTAAAACATAGCCCAAGACTGCCCTACTTCTCCCAGTGCAATAAATCCATTACCAGCAACATCCACGCCTTTTCAAGAGTTTCAGCTCCCCAAGGCTTTGACTTTGGACAGGCAGAGGTTAGAGGAAAACAACCTGAAAACAGCCTTATCTCCCAACACACGGATGTTTGTTAAGGCTCCCCATTAAGTCTCCCCCTGAATTTGCATATTAATTGCATTTTGGCTCTACTTCCCTCCTTTAAGGCTGCTGTTTATAGGTGCTTTATTTCTTTGAGAAGACACAGATGTCCGCGGGGAGCTCACCTGCAACGGAGGAAAAGAATTGAATTCTGCAGGAAATTGCTTTAACTTGAGTGTAATCGAATTTGCACCCACACACACCTTGACTCAAGGACCCGGGGGTCACGCATGCACGTGGATATACATGTACAGTACATGCAAATCCACACGCACCACGTACTTATCAAACACAGAAAGAAAGCCTTCTAAAACAACCTAAAGAAATGAACACTACTACAATATGGAAATACTCAAGCTCTCTGGCTCCCCCAATACTTCGTCTACGTCCCTTTCCCTTGCTTTTTTTTTTTCTCCTTGTGAATTGTGTTTACTGCTCAGACATCAGAGCGTGGTTTGGCAGCTTTCTCAACAAATGTTTGAAAAGATGTGAAAGTTTTAATGACTGGATTGAGTAGGGGATAAAGGAACAGCTGGAGATTCTGTAATGTAGTGGCTATTCTTATATAGGAGAGGTACACTCAAGCTGTCTCATTTGAAAATCAACGTCGCGGTTTTATCCATACTTAAGAATAACAGGTGATTGAGCATTCTCTCGTCCCTATCTCCAAAACAATGTGACCATATGGGACTTATTTGAATATGATGTACTGAGTGGCGCTCTATATGTGTGATATCACATTATGCAGAGTGGGCCTATTTATTATTTTCAAGATAATAGTTTCATTTCACAGATTATGACTCACAAGGATTTTTCCACAAGCTTGATTGCAGTGATAGCGGGCTATCTAATAGGAAACACCAGACAATGACTGGTATAACTGCAGAAGTCATTATTTTGATTATTATCGGTAACAATGTTTGTGATGATCTGTATCTTGAACATAACTATTATATTCCTGGGATACAACTAAATTCCACCACAGGAGACTTGGTTTTATGATAATGGTCCTTCATTCAACTGAAAATCTAATGATCTGCTCTCAACCCATCGGAGTAACTCAGTTCCGGGGCATTGATTTCCTTTGTGTCGCAGATTGATCTGTGGCCTGTTAGAGCTCAATATGTCACAGCCTCCCTGCAAAAAGGATACGATAAAAAACAGATGCATGAACATGCACTAGAATGGAGCAGAGTAGAATAGAAAAAAGGGGATCAAATATCATGACAAATATTTAGTTTAATCCACAATTCAGCATTTATCAAAGATTAACGCATACTTGCACATATTCTAAATCAACTACATGATGGAAAACGCTAATGACGATTATATAGATGCCACTGGATTGCATTTGGACTCTAACATGATCATTAATGGCCCGCTATGCCACTGGCCTTAATGCCTCTGCCCTCTCTGCTCTAGTGTGAATAATATGTGAGCAGTAGCCTGGGAGAACACAGTCTCATTATGACTTCCACTGCAGTGGACCACTCCCCAGATCTTCCTATAGCAGCATCATCTCCCTTTACCCATTGGACCACAGCCCCCCTAAGGCAGATGCACACACACATGCACATATTAAACCCTTAGTCTTTCCATTAGGCCATTTACTGTAGCACCCTTCTCTTAACATGGTTGTCTGGCTTCTCTGTCTCGTCTGCATTAATGCAGACTGGGCGTAGACCCCCACCAGCACGTGTTTGAGAGAGAAAGAGCTCAGTGTCTCAGTTTCGGAGCATTTATCGATGAGGAAAAACAAACAAAGAACTGCACAGGGGACCTTGCAGTGCAGTACATGTGACACGCAAGAGCATGCATGCCTGTGCGCGCACATGTTCGACTCTTGCTTTGAGGAGGTTTCTGTGTGATATGTGTGTATAATGTGTTCTAAGGGGTTCGGTAGGCACGCGATGGGACACATAGGGCTGCTCTCCCGCAGATGCAATTAGGCTAAATGGGATTATGCCTATCACATTTCAGACAGGCCGGCCTCACAGCCACCTGGGGGAGAGGGTGATGGGTGCAGGAGGAGGGGGGTGATGAAGAGGGATAGAGAAAGGGAAAAAGGGGGTGGAGAGGTGGAGAAGATGCAGAGAGGGGAATTTGTTCTCTTAGAGACAGCATCCACCAAGTGTAGTTGTAATGCAGGCTGTAGCAGAGCACACTGATGCCACGCGGAAGGAGAACGCATGTCTGGCTTCCTTATACTGTGTCTCCTCATAGGTTTGTGACAATACAAAATATGAAACTGCGTCCGTATCACATGATTTCACACATTTTTGACCCTGCATATAGTGGCATTGTATGTTGTCTTTGATGTGATGTACTATAGCGACGCCCCCTCCCCTCTCTTATCGAGCTAAATGTCAGTATCTACAAAGAAAACGAGGAGGGGATGCTGACATTTTCGCACCGGGTGATTGTGCCCATAGATTCTCCCCATAGAAGCGGTACTCTGTTGAACTGTGTGCTCACAGGGTGAAGGAGAGGACACAGATGAGGAGGAGCAGAGGCCGTACACGGTGCTCAGCCACTGATTTTTCACAAGCAGTGGTTTTTCTGAAGGGGTTGTATGCAATCAAAGTGTTGCATTCTTAACGTGTATGACGTGTCATATACAGTAATTAAAAAATATTTGAATTATAGATTTGGATATGATTTCCAGGATAGCACACTATCCCACTGAATGATGTACAAGTATCAGCAAACACAGTATTATAAGGTCAGAATCCATCTGTTTAGTTAGATTGTTGGATGAATCAGCAGTTAGTTAGCTATTTGTTAACAACCCTATGTAAAATATTCCTCATGTCCCTGGTACAGGCCAAATCTTAAAATCTGAACGTGAATCTGAGCAGATTCTTGTTCGCTACATGTTTGTCTGTGAAGTAAGTCTTTACATAATGATACACAACATAAGGAAACTAATCTTCGTCCTTGGTTTCCACCTCCGCTTCTGTCAGAAATAAAAAGGTCATGGGACTGAAAATTTAATTAAATACGAATAACTCCCTTCTACTGTCAACCGTATCACAACTCGCACACACGCTGAACAGTGAGACATGTGGGCCAATGGTGGACCTTCCTCACCTACATGCACCTCCTTGGCAGGAGTAGAGCAGTGCGGGGCACGGTGCCGCCGTCCTCCCAGTCTCCCACGCTCGCTCTCACATTAATCAAAAGGGATGTGGTGGTTCCCAGCTCACCTCGCAGTCCCCTGGTGCCAGCTGTGTTTGGGACGGGCCCTGTTGACCTGTCTGCCCCTAATCACACACTGTCATTGTTCCTTCGGCCTTGTAAACACAGAGACTGCTACAGCTGATCAAATCCAGGGTCACATACGCTCAGTCTCACGTGCACAGATGCATGCACTCATACATAGACCTGCGCAAACGCATACACATCCACATACTCGCTTCAATACATACAAATTCAGAAGCAGAAATGTACTCTCTTGTTTTCAGTTTAGCTTGTATAATTTATTCATCAGGACTAAAATTAATTTGTGAACACATCATGGTAATCAAGCAGGGCAAACACATACAATGAAACATTAAGATTTCCCCCCTCTGTGCCAAAGCACATGCAGATAATGACAATAACTGCATTTCACATGCTGGCTCCCTCTGGGATGGATGCTTTATGAGAAGCCCATGTGCATGCGACCATTGAGTGTGTACATTTGTCATTGCGAGCAAATAAGTGTCTGGGTGCAACTGGACATCTCTTAATGATGAGGAATTAAGCGTTCATGGTAGACCACTGAGAGAGACTACAATATGCTCCTGAACACGGGAGGGGGGGGGACAAGGAACTAAGACTGAGGGGAGGGGGGTGAACTGGAGAGCTGTGATAGGATACGGCCCATTAATTATTGAATTTGCTGACGTTATGACAAATGGCGTTGTCCTAGCCCTCACTGGTGCCTGTGACTTTTACAAGGCCAGCTGGACAGAGTCTCAGCATTTCTGCTGTTAAACCACATACGCAGGTTTAAAATCTGCGCTGTTTTTCCTTTTTTCAGGCTAAGAGATTTTCTCAACCCACCTGCAATGTGGCAGAAGTTAGATTAAGTAGCTGGAGTAAAGTATCTCTAAGCTGGGGCCATTCACACTGTTGCAGAAACTGAAATCCTCCTTGAGAACCTCCGTGCAGGTTTGCTGTTTTGGGAATGAGAGTAATTGAGTGAGGGTGCATGTAGGTGAGACAGTAAGCAAGCCAGTGTGGGAGTCAGTTACACCTCCGTGTTGGGTATTTTTTGCGATGTGAGGCCAGCAGAGAAAGAAAGGCAACAGTGTGCTGTGTTTGCACTGTGTGGGACGGGCCTCCTGCTCCTGACGTGTATGTGGTCAACTGTGCCCTAAGGTGGCATCCACTATGAATTGTGGGCTAAAACCGTGGAGACTCTGGAGCGTATATAAACCTTGTACATTCTCCCATCCGTGCCATGACCACAAAGTACTGTACCTGAAACAGTAACTGTGTGTTTGTCTGTCCGTGTTTTTCTTTTTACCTGCCTACCTGCAGTCTATTGTGAGCAATCTGTCATAGATGCATCATTTAATTTTTCATCAGTATTAAACTGCATCTAACATTCAAACACCTCCAACACACCCGGTGCGAAAATGGAGGCAAATATAGTGAACTAAACGAGACAAAAAGAGAATAGCATGTGAGATAGTGATAGTTTGAAGAGAACATGCTGTACTCCGCTCTGAATTCAAATACTTTTTGGTTGGTTTGTCTAAAATAAGCTGTTAACCTTTTAATAGCAACAATGTATCACCCCGAAGAAGAAAGAACGTGCCGCTGTTCAGCTTTATCACTACTTTTAATATCTTGCAAAAATGAGTCTCTAGGGAATTTGCACAGGGCTAAAGTGTTACTAATTTAAATTACTAAACAACTGGGTACCACATGAATAAACCACTGAATAATGACTTAAGCAGAGACACTTAAGATTGACCGAACCGGAGCTAAAATAATGGCACCATTTATGAGTCAAACGTATGTTGAGAAGTCACAGAGGGCATTCTCGGTGTATTTGTCTCCTGTGGTGTTTGCCCGTCTCAGAACAGAGTGACTGTCTGTGAGGGAGCCAGGCTCTGCAGGCCTTATTTCGTTGCTAGCTACACCGTCGTTAATGGCTATCCCTGTAGATACAGCCTGCTGCCAGCTGCTGCTCTGGCCCTCTGGAAAAGAGGCTGGCAATTAGACCTTGCACTTAAAACAAGGTGAGTCAGGACCTTTTAATGGTGCACTTTTTCTATGCTCCCACACATGTGGCCGCTTATATTTTCGCTGCGCCAGAGAACACTGGGTACTGAGCCGTGGAGGTGACTACGTCCAAATAACTGAGGTAGTGGGTGGCTCGGTAATGGTGCAGAATTGTTCTGCAGAAATAGCTTTTTTTTTTGTGAAACTGTACGTGATCTGTACTTTTACCTTCCACTGGAAGCCATTTGTCAACAGTGTTTATTATTTCAGTGTCTCTAATACCACTGCTGATTTATTGACTGGAATATGCTATAGCTAATATTATGCTGCTGCATGTGAGCTCTGTGTTGGCTCCCTGGTGCTTTTTAAGTGAAGGGGGCGAGGTTAACGGTCTAATTCTGTCCTGCCTCTCATCTCAGACCTTGATATGATGGAGGTGAAAGGCTGCCTGTGTTTAGACTGCTGCACCTTGTTTCCTTGGACCTTACCCAGCTAACCTTGAGTCTATACGATGATGAGCATAACCCAGTGAACGCACTGACATGCATGCGCTCTCTGTCTTCACCTCTCTCGCTCTTACACACAGAGAAACATACACAAACATACACACAGCATGAGGAGGGCGTATGAACATGAGCATGGAAAGAAATGATTTGCACAAATAGAACAGCGTAGGCTGAAATAAGAGGGCTAATATCTCTGCTATTTTCTGCCGTGTACGAGTGGAGAACCTCACATCTGCCTATTTTTGATTTGATTTCCTTTTCTTTTGTTTAAATGTGACCCTTTTTATAGCAGTGTGTGACGGCAAAAATATTTTTCCACTCAAGTAATTTAAAATACTGATGCTTTCATTCTCTGGGGAATAGGCTTTCCAAGGAGTGGCATTGAGAGAGAAATAGACGGTTGATGTTGTCTCAGTGAAATCTACATGTCTGCCAGGTCCTTCCTCATGCTGTGGAATTTCATTCCTCGGATCAGACTGGAGAGATTCACAGTCATCCATACACTGTGACAGACGTAAAGGCCATTGGACTTAGACTCTGGTTGGCTGGAGCAGTGAGACTGCCATCTGAGGAGGGGCTATATGCTCATGATAAATGACAGCCTTCAACCCGGCCAATCTAAATAGATTATCTTGGCTGCATCCTTCCCCGACAAGGTGCCAGTTTTTAAAATGGACCAACTATGAAAAAACCATACAGTCACCTGCTTTATGCTGCCTATTCATGGCAACATGAACACAAGGAAGGAGCAAGGGAAACACATTTTTTCATGTCTGATTTTAAGGTGGAAAGCTTCTATATTGAATGTACTACATACTACATTAGAAACAATGTTAAATCTCAGCATTGTTTGTTTCTGCCAGGTCAAATCTTTAATATGCAGATAATATTGATGTCTACTAGCATTTATGGATGCATACTGTGCACACGTGTGTGTCTGCAAAGGGGCTCTCTGTCTTTTGTTCTCCGAGAGATAAAGAGCATCCACTGCTCAGTACCAAACACATAAATATGCATTAATCTGTTCTGGTTGGGCGAATCTGAAGAACTGTCAAGCGTCAAATGTAAAGGTCATGCTTTGCTTGCTGTAAGGGTAAAATCCAGGAGACCATGGTTAGGGCACTATTTGAATAAACTATGCAAGGATTTACAAGAAGTAACCTTCAGGGGTAAACACGCCCCCTTCCCTCACCAGGGAATAGCTACCATTATGAATACGTTCCATAACCAACTTCACCATACTGGATCAGACTATAGCTGTCACACAGATCATGATGAATAGTCAGCTGTGAGCACAAGTATGGAGACAATTCTATTCTTTCATATTAGGTTATACTCACTAATGCATCATAGAATTCATCCTTTCTCTAATCAGCATAATGCTTTTTACATTGTTTATTTATTAGACTGCACTGAATAATATTGTGTATGGAAACAGTGTGCACAATGGATTACCTTTTTGAATTTTGAACAAAGTGCCCCCCACTCCATCCCCCACCTTTTCCTCTGTGTAGCATGACAGCCGAGCAGAATGTGGCAGGTGGAGGTCTTTCAGGCAGAGCGAGGGGTGACCTTGCCACTTCCTCTGTAGAATTGGTTTGGTTGGTAAGGCATCGCCAGGTCCCAGAAATGTGCTACAGCTCTGCAGACAGGCCTGGTGAACAGAGGGCCAGGCCCAGCCCCAGCCTCATGCCCGGCCCCATGGCAGCAGATGCCACATGGCGGCCCCAGAGCCTTCAGCCGGCGAGGAGACGTAGGCGAGCGCCAGCCGGGTCATCGGAGCCCATGTCCATGTCATGCACAGAGAAGGCCTTCTCAGCAGGCAGGCAGGCAGCCTGCCGTCCTCTCCTGTCCCCCTTTCTCAGAAGCAGAGTGTAACAGCTCGTTTGCACGTGCTTTGTGTAGATTAAAGCAAGAGGCTGTCAGGAATAATTAAAAGTAATAGAGCTTAGCGCTTTTTGGATTAGTGTCCGAGACAGTGATACTACTGTCTGGGTAAGTGTGTTTATTTATGTTTCCCAAGTGTGTGTGTGTGTTGTGTGTGTGTGTGTGTGTGTGTGTGTGTGTGTGTGTGTGTGTGTGTGTGTGTGTGTGTGTGTGTGTGTCTGTGTGTGACTGTCCATACATGTGTACATATAGTATGTGTTACTTTTCAAATGTTGTTCATAAAACATACTGACATGTGATACATAATATTGAGAACTAATGATAATGTGTCTTGTTTTAACCTTGTGTGTGTGTGTGTGTGTGTGTGTGTGTGTGTCTGAAAGAGAACATAACAACAAAGTCCTCTCATCCCATTAAGTCTGTTCTTCAATCACCCAAATGGTTGCTTGAGCAAAGTTAATTGCTACTGTGCAGCAACCCACGTAAAATGCATAACAAAGACGGAATAATTAATATACAGAGGACATGTAAAAAACATGATGCATAATTGACATGGTTTTGCTCGGTCATTTCAATCATCAATCTCTCCTCCCACTCCTTCCCATAACTCTGCTTTTTGTTTACTCTCTCTGAGTCGTTTTTTTTATTTATTTTTGGTTATGTTGAGCATTTTAAAAATAAGATACTAAAATTAATTTCCATTAAGTTACTTTAACACATTCATGTTCTTTGGCATCATTTATGTTTCTACCGTCCATTCGATTCTCAGTAGCTATTAATTAGTGTAATAACTGACTTCCAGCACGAATGGTTATTTTTCATTTTTTATCTTTATGTCAATTTATTTTAAGATGTTCACTTCCCTGCTTTAGCTACTAATGTGAGATCATAAACCGTCAGTCAGGTTTGACTTACAATTCGGCAGCACAAAAACAATGTGATACATTTTTGTCACATCTACAAATAACTTGGTTATAATTTGAGTTACAGGACAGAACAACAATGAACCAGTACACTCAGCACTGTACAAGTGTCTTTCTGGAGCTACGATCTATCATTATCACATTAGCTCCTCTACCGAGGCTAATGAAGTAACTAAGCAACAGAAAGTAGAAAGATTTCATTCAAATGTTTCCATCATGTCGACAGTAGAAGTGATGTTGTTGGTGGTGTTTACATTTGTTAATCCTCTGTGTCTGCAGCTACACTATGCTTCAGCACAGTTAATGTGGTTTATAAAGACCATATGTTAATATGCACAGTGAAAAAGCAAAAAGCAAAGGTTGGCCATTTAAAACCAATCACTTGAAATAAACCAAATAGGTGAATATGAAGGAAACAGGTGAGACCAAAAGTTAATTTAGCAGAAAGACTTAAAATACTATTCTGGGATGTGGAAATGAGTGCACAGCACAGCATTGTGACTCAGTTAATGTTATGTTAGCTATGTTTATCTCAAAAATGCACTTGTTAATGCTTCACTTAGCAAAACAAAAAGTTAAGAGTTTCCACAAAACACAATTTAGCCAACATTCAGAAAAGATCTCTAGAGGAGAGTCTTTACTTGGATGTTTAAAATACATTTCCCCCTAATAGGATCTGTACTTGCAACACATTTTTTGAGAGCAAAGAAAGGTGCATATCTTCCAATCTAGATTGGAGCCTGACTATAAAACGTGTTCGCCCCCATTATGAAAACCTACAGGAGGATGGAAATGCTCATCATAATGAAATTAGAGGGGACGAAATGACTATTTGGACTTGGTACAGTAATAGCATGATGAATTATGGCACATTTTCTTCAGGGGACATTGCTTGAGGAAATGTTGTAAAACGCCCATGGGAACCGGCAGTCATCAATCACACATGGTGTGGTTGGGGGTGTTGTGGTGGCCCTGAGGACTTGGGTCTACACAGCAGCCAGTAATCTAAATGGTGACACTGAGCTCCAAGGCCTCCATGGGGCTGCCCGCTCTGTCGCCTGCAAAGAAAACAGATCAGGGGAGAGGGATCAAGGTTTGTTTTCTCCTTTTTCTAGGTCATTATTTATTATGTGAAATATCAACGTCCTTGGCTGCTGCATGGGATCTTCTCCCCCCCCCCCCCCCCCAATTGACAGATCTCATTATAAGATAAACGTGACAAAGATAGCTCATAATGCTTCAGAGAAATGTAACACCATTAGCAGGTCATTGTCATCGTTCTAATGTGTCCTTTTAAGCCGCTTAGTGAACTGGTGCTGAAGTGTGATACAGGGATTAACCTATCAGAGAGTTGCTGCGGAGGAGTTGAGCCGCCATTGATGGAAATTTTTGGACGTGTGGCGATATCTTCCCAGGCGCTACGCAGAGTCATGGTGGAGCCTGATTCCTAAACACACAGTTTCTGGGATACGGGGGAGGATGTCTGGAGGGTATAGGCATGCACAGGGCTGGGACTGGCGTGTTCTTGGTGTATGAATTCCTTCATGTTGCATTGGAGGAAATGCTTTGAATCAAAAACATATGGCAATTCTTTTCCCTTACGTGCCTGGAAATTATTTTTGTCATTTATTTTTATATATTACCTACTGCCGGTTGCTTACAGTGATACTGCAACAATTATCGCCATTACAGAAACGCAGCAAGCACTGGTAGTTGCACTTCCAAACGACATAAATCTTAATATATTTGCAAACTACATCTCATTTCGAGGACAACCCTCTATTAAAGAATGTGCTTTTAATGAGTTGACAGAATTGATATACTGAGAACGAGCCTCTGCGTCGCTGAATTAATGAGCGAATTTCACATTTGAGTTGTGGAAATGACTTCAAAATGTGAATGACAGCAAATGCTTCCAGGGTTAAATGGTTATTTATGAGGCCATTGTTTAATTCTGCCGTACAGTAGAACCATCTGCACTCATGAGGACACGTTGTTATCGTTCAGTCATTCATTGTACTTTTGGTGACTGTTAGCTGACACAATTTCACCGATCAGTTTCACGACCTCATCCATCACGCCATTAGCTCTCAGCGTCACATTAACATCATATTAAAGTTAGTGAGCAACACAAAAGATGCGTGTTAATGATGATACAACAAACACTAGCGGGTGTATTGTCTACGGTGCACACAGATACACACACACACACACACTTTGTGTTCCCATGTAAGCTCTGTTGTTCTGGAGACTGAAATATTGTATTTACATCAACAAATCTTAACTCAAAAGGTTATAATAGTGATTAGAAATGAGAAGTGTCATAGGAGTATAATGATGTTTACTGTATGTAGCGTGACAAATCCCAGTCAAGTTTAATGGAGGTAAGACATTTCAGCCAAGCTTCACTATTCCATTTTCTAATTTCATGGCTCAGCAGGAATTATCAAAGCTTTTTTGATTACATTTTCATATGACCTTGATCTCAAAGGGCAGAGCAATCAATACAATAGCCATTAGCATTGTTAGTGAAATAGTAATCTTTTCTCGGGCCCCAGAATCTCTTTTAGCTTCTTATTTATTTATTGGGCATATGGAGGGAGAACGGGGCTGCTAGCCGAGATGGATGTGATGAATAGAGCCCGGAGATGCAAATTAAAATGTTTGTAATTAAACCCACTGATCATAATGGCTTTCTTGCTGCAGTCCTGCTGGTTCTGGCTGCAACAGAAACTCGATTTTAATTCAAGACATTTTTGAGTTTGGGAATTACATATGGCCTTTTACTTCTTGATTTGTGTTATTTTTCAGTATTTGTTTAAGTTTTTGGTGTGTTAGCATTGCAATCCATTGAAAGCAGGATTGGCATGGCGTGCTGGAGCCATCTTGTTTACTTACGCACATCAGACAACATGTAAACCATCAATGCACCAAATCACAACGCAGTATTCAGGGTAATGGCACTATTTATTCAGCTTTGTTAGGAGAAGAGGTCATGTGATCAGGGGATAGTAATTATAGCATACGCTTAATTACATTAGCAACCTCCTGTCTTTTCATATTATCTCTGACGCAAAAAAAACACAGAGAGATTTGATTATGTTAATAAGCAGCTTTTTATACATGGTAATGGAGGCCTAGTTCAAAGCCATTAGTGCTATGAGGAATATCCATTTGAGTGTTGGAGCTCTCGAACGCAGCTCGGCTCAAAGTGCACATTGTTTAATGGTATTGATCAACGGTCTAGCGAGCTCCGGGGTTTTTGCTCATTACTGTGTCTTATTCATGCTTTCTTGGGTAATGATGCCCACACAGCAATTACTGCCACAACCATTTAGATGATCTAAGAGAGAAATCACAATCATAAAAAGATGGAGGAGAAACATAAGAAAAAAGAATTGTGAGAGAAAAATAAACGTCAAAATTTGAAGTACATCGACTTCCATTAACCTCTCATAGTTGAGTCAAGTGACTTTTTTTTAAGTTATATTTTCAGGCTTTTAATGCCTTTATGATAGAGAAGTGCAGATTGTGAAAGGGGGGAGAGAGAGGGAACGACATACAGCAAACGCCACAGGTCAGACTCGAACCAGTGGCCGCTGTGGACTAAGCCTTTGCATATGGGACGCCTGTGCTCCCGGTTGACTTTCTTATAGGGACAGATAATATTATGTTCCTGTTTGATTTATGTTTGTTTTTCTTAATTAAAAGGCATTTATATGTTTTAGAGTGGACTGATTTGTCTTTTTCTGCTCATTCTTGTGCTAATATCAGTCACAGTTTACATTTTTTGTTGACTGCAATGACTTGTAATCTGATTGAATGATATTGTTTTACAGCTACTGTCAGTAAAATGTGGAATTTATCAGGTGTATAATATTCAATGTTTGCAAAGACATCTTGCTGGTGACAGTACAGTATGTGATCCAATGTGACAACTAACACTACTGCAATAGTTATTACTACATGTTTAAGAAGAATATAAGTATATTGTCCTTTGTTTCCAGTCCTCTGCCCGTATTGCTTTAAGTGCAAATTAAACTTTCCATGTCCACATAGCCGCAAGCAACCATTTCATGTGAATTCCGTCATCTGCCTGTGTCTGGGAGCTTCGGTGCCGACTTCACAAGTGTGAACACAGTCTATGCAGACATCCTCTGTGATATAAACAGAAGCTCTCGTGCATCCCCGCTCGTGTTTGCGTCCTTTCTGTATACAGTGTATAACCCTTTAGGCTCTCCCTGTTCTGAAGAACATTTGCAACATTGTACCTGATTAAATGGACAAAGAGAAAACACACCCAGCAACAGCTAGAATACAACAGTTTTATTGTAGTATAATGTTTTCTATTCTGTTTATTTGTAATCTCAGTCTTTATTTGGGAACACAGCCTATTTGGCTCTATTTTCTGCTCTTAAAACCAATCAAAGCAGATACAAAGCTAGGTCAGTTTCTGAATCAACCCCACTCCTCTCACATACTCTCTGCCTGCCTGTCTTGCTTTCCCTCTCTGTCTCTCTTCCTCTCAGTCCCCCCTCCTGCTCCCTCCCTTTTCCCATCTCTCCCTATCAATGAGGCGGCAGACATCCCAGACCTGCTCAGTCAACTGCTTCAAGATTTATTCTTTGTAACAAATCTGCAACAGCTGGAGAGCCGGGGAATGCATGTAAACTTTGTGTGTGTAATTTGGTGACAAGTCAGGCTTAATCAAGCTCCCAGTGGCTGGATGAGAGGAGCGCAGGGGAGCGGCATATGGGGAGCTGAGTGGTGAACAGGCAGTGGGCAGGGAGGGAGACACAAAGCTCTGTTCATGTGCATTAACATGCTTTACAGTAGCAGCGGCAGGCACACAGACAGCACCAGTTCTATCAATAATGACACATATTTTTTATTTTGTTAAGAGCATATTGAAGTGAACATTTCTCCTCCACACTTTACACACATATGGACTTATGTTTATTCATTGTGTGTGAGTTGAATGTACATAATCAGAATCTCTGTTATTACACAGTCGGGCAGAAATTGAACTAAAATGACAAACAGTGCTTATAAACTGTACAATTGTTTCTCCTAATCAATACAACATGATCTATACCTTTAAGAGCCTTAAAGGGAAAATTAAGACGTATGTAATTATTATATGATAATAATCTGCTCTTGCCATATGTAAACTCACTAGATAGTGTTATTTTGCTGTAGTGAGAACTACCTGAGTTTATTGCGCAGCTTTTATGGTATTATCATACATAAATATCAACTTTTCTATGTCCATGCAACTGTTTGATTTGTCGGAAAACATCATGCTACACGCATTACGTTTTAAATCAACATAAAACAAAACAAATATATTGAACATTTAAACTTAGTGCCAATTAAAAATGTTAGTTATAAGTATTCAAAGTTTTTCCCTGCAATATCTGCTCATGGCAACATGATTGATGTTTTTATGGTTAACACTTGAGTGGTTACAGAAACATTGTGGTCAGGGTTAAACATTGAATTTGAATCAAAACCAATATCGAGGATTTCTGTTGCCAAAACATTACAACCTTAATCGACGCAGGATGCAAAACCCCGGTGTCCTGTGCTAACTAGCTTGGGGTCATTGCTACATTCCCGGGGTCCTTATTGTGAGAGATTGGTAAAATAAAGTCAAGAAAAGATTTGAGGGCTTTTAGGGTTTTTAAGGAATATAACATTAGTAGATTTTAAGCTGTAGGTGGATGATTTATTATCTGAGAACATAAGATCTTTGATGAGGTCTCCTTTATGTTTCATGTTAAGAGGATATCGATCTGCAGTAATGTGAGCTTTACTAGTTACCTAGCTACAGCTGATAAGATCTGGCTATGACAGAGAACATAACACTTGAAAGGCATTAGCAACAGTAACAAAGGTGAATTGTGCTCAATAGAAGGTCATTCATCAGTATTGAACAGTCATCTTTTGTGACTTCCTAAAAGTTTTTGGCAAACTGAGTCAGTATCTGAGCGCATGGAAATAATATTTTGGACCATCGCATCATCAGGAGGACGACCACCATAATCTGATCCAACCCAACAACATACGTGGAAGCCATTTGATCCGTCCTTGCCGCTGGACTGTTGTATGAGTGACACAATAACTCTCTTTCTCTCTCTCACACACACACAAACAAACACACACATGTACAATGACCATAGGACGCAGTGCTGGCCCACTGAGGGGGCTCAATGTTAATGACAGGGTCTGTAGCGGCACTGAACTGTGCAGCTGGTCTCAGCTGCCCTGCGCAGCTGCAACACATGACCGAGAAAAGAAAGAATTAGAAGAGATGGATAAATATGGGAAACGCAGGTGTAAAGACAAATCTAATAGATTACAGAAAGTGAAGAGAGAAAACAACAAGAGCACGACATTGAAAGCAGAGTGGGCGATTGAAATGTTTGTGTTTAGAGGTAAGGTAATGGGTGGCATTGAGGACTGTCAACATAATATGGCAAGGTCAGAGCAGAGATAGAGAAAGAAACATAGGGAATAAAGAACAGCACTTCATATAGAGACCTTGGTGCGTTAACGTAAAGGTCAATTTCATTTCTGCACAGCGTCTCATCAGCCAACTTATTTACGTGTCTCCACAGTATGTCAGTTGAAAGGAGCTATTGTGTTTCTCGTCTGATTCAAGGCATTTTCGTTAGGCTCTGCATTTGGTCTACCCTTGGAGTATATTTTGTTCAATAGAAGAACCTTTGGCTGTTTTCTGTACAGTATGTACAAAATGGTTGTAGCCATGGTTACGCAATTAAATGAATTGAGACCTTTTGGCGAAAGCTGGTTGTTGCAAAAGGAAGACTGTGTATTGCATTCCCTATTAACTTTGGAATGGCGACCATAAAAAGTGATTCAGGAAGTGTGAAACCTTGATACATAAAACGCTATTTAATTATTCTTGAATGCAAACGAGCCTTAAATAGGAGAAGCGGGAGGACGGTGTAAAGAGGGGTGGATTTTGTAAATGTGGTGTGTGAAGTTGGGCGGATGTGCGTGTGCTTTGTCATGATGCATTATAGTTTCTCCTCGGGAACACATGGCAAGGTATTTACCGAGCCATCTGCTAAAATCGCCTGGCTGAATTGAGCTGACGTCCAGTTGCTAAGGAAATGGATGCTTTTCAAAGAGGGCAGCCAGTGTTGCACACCTGTCAGTGTAAAAGGACCCAGTCTCCCTCGCTCTGTCTCTTTCTTCCTCTCTATATGCTCGTGTATCATCAATCACAAACTATGGTCAGATGTAATGACTCTTCCCGGCTCAAAGAAAATCGCTACATTTCTGTTTTTCTTTTTGTGATTTGTTGCTCTTGTGTTTGCTTCTGTTGTATATGTTAAGGGATTTTGTTGTTAGTTCAGACTTTAGATTAGATTAGATTCAACGTTATTGTCATTGCACATGAGTACAAGTACTGGGACAAAGAAATGCAGTTAGCATCTAACCAGAATTGCAAAAGAAGCAGTAAAGTGCGCTGTAATGTACACGTATAATACAGGTATGACTTTGATTTCTTCTTTAAATTGCAGTAAAACATCTAAAGCATACAATGATTAAAGCAGGCCCGATGAGTGAGCTGATGTGGATCAGCTCTGTGAGCTCACTCATCGGACCGCTTTAATATTTGTATATTGCCTCAGAAGTGAACGTGAAAAAGGAGCATAGTGCGCTTCAGCACAGTTGGGCCATGTCAACTGGCAGGTGGTTATGATTGCTTTACTGTCACAATCCTATGGCCAGCGGCGAGACACTTTTCCCAGAAGAAGTTAATGCAATTGGAGAAGTGTGTCCGGGGCTTGTGATGAGTCTCACGGAACGCTGCTGCGGGGCAGGGCACGACCTTCGCAGAGAGGCTTTGTCATCTCGGCCTGAGCACCGCGTCCCTGTCTGGGTGACACCGATAGAGGTCACTGCAGGGGCACACTTCTGGTCATAAATCAACAAGGTAACTTGGGACGCGGTGTCCTTTTGGTCCCAATTCTACTGTCCTGCTTGGGCCTTGCCCTAGATTCAGGAGGAGAAATGATATCATACAAGACGGAGCGTTCCAACATAAATGAAAGCCTGATATATGTCTTTCCCCTGAACGCTCAGAGAGATGCGATCTTGTACTGAGAGCAGAGAGCTTTATGAGTTATAGGTACAGCCGTTGCACCGTGATTGCTGCTTATGTAAAGTACTTTGTGTTTTTCTTGGATTAAAGTGTGCATATTTTTCAAAATAGTACAACTGCTAGAAAGATACGTTTCTCTTTTGTCTTCATGTGTTAAATCCACTTCAAACGTGAGACGGAGAACTCGATAAAGAGGAGAAAAGCAGAATGAAAGAAGGACTTTATATGAATATATCTAATTATAGATCTTTCACTGTTCATCTTATTCAACTGTGCTCTGAAATAAAAATGTTAAGCTGTTACATGTACTGACCATTGTGTCCTAAGCTCCCTGAAAGCCAACACACAACAGTGATAAGCTAGTTCACATCCCTGTAACCTAGCTACATAAGGTGAATATCAGAGTGTAACATCAGAGCTTTTGCTTTGCCTTTGTACTTAACATCAGCTTTTGTATTCTACACTCTCTACAGTATATTATTACTTTACCTTAACAGGATCATTAGCCTTCCATTACTGAAATATTAATATGCATCTCGGAGAAATAATTGCCACCCAGTGCTCTCATCACGCAGACATCATGCGAACTTAGAAACAATTCCTCTTGTCTGTCCTCCGCAGAACAAAGGGCTTCGGATGGAGGAGGAACATCTTCATTTCCCTCACAGAATACATTTGGCCTGTAAGTGGACTTGGTTATTGCCCATGCCTGCGTTCGCGTCGGGCACCTGGGATTCTCCAGACCTGTTTGATGTGGCCCTTTTCAAGCACTCTGATCATCCTGTTAAATTGCGGCTAATGGACAGGGCCTGCCACTCGGAGAGGCCCAGACAACGGGGGGACAATTTAGCGACACACACACACCTGTCCTTTGTAGTTGAGCGAGACATTGTGTGCACAGGCGCATTAGTCTCTGCGGTCCTCATACAGGCACTTTGTGAGCTGCAGTGTAGCTGCCATTTAGGCCTGAATAACCCCAGGTGCCATTACCTTGGGTACCTGAGTACCCCCCCCCCCCCCCCCACACACACACACACACACGCACACACACACTAAACTAGACAGTGGGGGCAGAGGGTGCTTGTACATAGGCTTGTGTGTTATATATTGTGTGACATGATGTGTTTGTGTGACTGTGTGTACACAGTCTATTTTCCCTATGGGGTAGGGCTGATGCATAGCTGCACCTGTCCCCTCAATGGAGAATAATAGATGGGGGGAGGTGGCATTGGGCCACGGCATTGTAGACAAACCATGTTTTCTATTGTTTGACATATTGGTTCACTCCAAAAAAAATCTTGTTCAGAGTTCTCTGTTTTATTTTTTATATTTTCCCATTTTTCTTTTAAGGCTCTCGCTATTGGATTGTTGTGACTTTGTCAACTGAATATCTGTGTTCTGGATAAGAGCCTAATGCATTCAAATACTTAAAATGATTTACTGCTGTAAATGTTTTTTCCTATCAAAATATGAATATCTTAATGAAAAGACCTACTTTACATTGTGTTAAGTGTTAGCCTAAAGTCCTGACGTATCAAATGAGCTTATTTTTGGCTTAGTTTCTATGTCGTATGAAATGCTTGCAAAGCGCTGCAGCCGTGACATTTCTGCTAATTGGCGAAACCTTTAACCAAGGAGAATCTCGTCTTTGTTTCTGATCATTAACAATCTTTTTAAATTAAGCAGAAATATCACAAATTACTGTTCCTCAACAACAACAACCAAACAATGAAAAAAAAAAAAACCCCAAGGCCCAAGGAAGGAAATAAACTCTGCTCGCACAAACACACACCGCAGGCTACTTTTCTGAAGTATGCTGGAACAAATAACTGAGCAGGTAACTGAGCAGAACCTTTGAGAAATGTCCGAGGCTTGGCTCCAAACCAAGCCCATATTGAATGGCACCTAACAGTTTTAAATCAAGTCTGTGTGCCCAGCATCTGATGTGGGAGGGACTGGGAAAGGCTTTCTGTGAGCGCACCGGGAGATTTTTATATTTGAGCTTAGTATGTGTGTGTGTGTGTGTGTGTTTGTGTTTGTGTGGACAATGACAGTATCTGTTGTGCCAGAGGAACTGATGAGCAGGTGGTCTGAGTGGGATTCAGCATACTCTCTCTCCCTCCTATTCACACTAGCACTCTTCTCTCTCTGCTTCTGTATTTGTGCGTGTGTATCTGTCTGTCTCTCAGGCGGTCTCACTCTCTTTTTCTGTTTTTCTAGTTTTATTTTATTTTGTGTTTGTTGTAAATGCTAGCCATACAAACCAAAGGGATCTCTTTGTATTGGGGATAAATGTTGAAAAAAGAAACTAAATTAAATGAAAACTATTGGAAAGTACACTCTGCGGATGTGACATGGGATATGAGAGTTTTGACACCTGTGCAAAAATGTATCTTTGATGTAGCGATGAATAAATCATTACAGGAACTCTCCTCTTCTGTTACAAAGGCAGTGCAATGTTACATGACTCAGAGGACGCTGGACAATACCCTTCGCCCACCCACACACACACACACACACACACACACACACACACACACACACACACACACACACACACACACACGCATGCATACTTTACATACCATCACTAACCAGATGTCTGTCTATTGATTGCTCCACTGACATGGTTCAGTAACGTTCCATTTCGCTGATGTGAATACAGCACACTTGCTGTCCACACACACACACGTAGACACACACACTCGAGCAGCTCAGGATAATACACTGTATGGTGTCCCTTGCATCACTCACGCTAAGTCTAATATGACCCATATGTTCCCGGTGCTTTGTTGACCTGGATGGACAGTGGCACAGTGTTGAGTGTCAACCCCTATTCAGAGGATCAGGTTGTGGATCTGCAGCCTCACAGAGACGAGGTGTCCCGTGTCTTCCTTCCTCTCTCTCAGGGCCGCGCTACAAGTTTGCACGGTGACGATTTTGAAATTGAACTTAAATGTGATCATCAACCCTTTAGTAATGACTGCAATGCAGTGATACAAAGTAACTAAGTACATTTTGCCAAGTACTGTCATTAATTGTATTTGAGTATTTTCATTGTAATAAGCAGCTTTACACTCGGCTTTAGTTAATTTACAGATTAGAGCTGAAACGATAAGTCGACTAATCAAATAGACGACAGAAAAATAAATGTTTTCATAGTCGATTAATTGTTTAAGTACTTTTTCATGCAAAAATGGCAGAAAATGCTGTTTTCATCCTCTCAAATATGGAGCTTTTACGCATTTCTCCCTTTTGTCTATATATAAGACATCACCTTGGACTTCAGGGAAATCTGGGATGGACATCTTTCACTATTTTCTGATTAATCAATATTGAAAATAATCGTCAATTGCAGCCCTATTACAGATTATAACGTGTGATTACATACAAAATATATAATCAGTTTATAAAGTATAATGTATTAACTACCAAACAGTTTTCATTAGCTACAGAAAGTGCATTGTATTGCTAATACTTCTGTACCTTTAGTTCAGTAAAGTCTTCAATGCAGAGCCTTTTCTTTTTTAATAAGTAGTTCTGTAGAAGAAAAAAAAAGGTTAAAATAAATGTTGTTTTGGTATCAGTAAGAAATTCAGGCATTGAATTGAAAATTGAAAATGTTCAAATGATAACAGAGATTTCTAGATAAGTAGAAAGTATTAAAGTATGAATGAGAAAACTGTTCAATGTAGAGCTGAAAAGATTCATCGACTAGTCAATTGAAAAATTATTATTTTGATAATAAGTAAAAAAATTCAAATTTGTTAAACAAAAATGCTTAAGAGTAGAGATTTGCTACTTTTCTTTGTCTTATATCAAAATAAACTAAATACGTTTGGGTTTTGATATGTTTAAAGACGTCACCTTGGTCTCTGACAATGAATACATAATGAAAATAATCGTTTATTGAAGACGGAGCTCAGTTGCATTCTTGTGTTTACATGTTCAATGTCTTGGGACCAGTTGTCTGTTTTTGCTGTACTTGTCTGCGTTTGAATTCGTAATGCAGGAAAATGAATTCACATGATGTAAAAGTGACACACTCGAGCCATGGCGTGTCTGCACTGATGACTGAGCAAGATGTGAGCTGAGTGACGTCGACAGTTAATGACCAATGTGTCACAAATTATAACTTTTCTTCTGGCCCGTGACAAACATTCCTGCAGGAACATTTAAGAGTCGTGGTCTCTGCTATTGTGTCTGTATCTGCGCTGTATGCGACGTGAATGATTGCTGCAGTACATTCATAGCAGCAAATCGTTTTTTTTAAATTCTCTCTGTATCACTGCGACTTGCGTCCGCCTAAGGCAAGAAAAAAGCCAGCCAGTTTTTAAATATGCAAATATCTTAGGAATTAGGTGCTTGATTTGAATAATGATGTGAAGCGATGAACTCATTTTTACTGGAGAGGAAAAGACATGTTAACTGTGGTCCACTGTCCTTTCTCATTAGCCACAGCACATCAAGCCTGCAGTAGCTGTGTTACTGTGTGTGTGTGTGTGTGTGTGTGTGTGTGTGTGTGTGCGTGTATATTTGGGTGTGTAGTACAAACCTTCAGATTTCCTTCATGGCTCTTTATTAAGGAGTATTTTTCTGCATTTCTTTTCTCAGTTCTTTATCAGTTATGGCACCACAACTAAAATCTCCAAAGCAAGGGGAGAGACGATTGTAGGGAGGAGGAAGAACCAGTGAAACTGTAGACTGGACTGTGGACATACAAATACATCTGAAACATAATATTTCTTTGTTTTATCTTCTGAAAATCTGCTACTGCGTCACCGTTTCATCTTTTATGCCTTTACGCTCGCAGCAGATATTTAATTGAAAGATTCAGTCAGATGATCTTTGTAAATGATACTTTTTAATGGGGCTAGAAAGTGTAACAAGAGAATTTATCATTATTGTTAATATTAATGTTAATAATCTGTTGATCATTTTCATCAGGGCTGAGGTGCTTGTTAATATTTATTGGCTGTTTTGTTAAACCGTAAACCATGGATCAATAAAGGGTGCACTTAAGGAAATTAGATAAAGGATTTATTTTTATTGATATTGATTATGAAGAATGGCCGAGAGAGAGAGAGAGGGAGGGAGAGAGAGAGAGAGAGAGAGAGAGAGAGAGAGAGAGAGAGAGAGAGAGAGAGAGAGAGAGAGAGGAGGGAGAGAGAGAGAGAGAGAGAGAGAGAGAGAGAGAGAGAGAGAGAGAGAGAATTGTCTCTGCATTACCTTTTGTGAGAAACGCTGGTTTAAGGTTTGACTGATTAGTCTGATTATTTATTTATTTGGATTTAGTTTTATGGTCCTTGATCAGTTCCAACACATATTTTTAATACAATCATACAGAGTCATTGTTCTTATTGCCTTATAAAAAAAATCCTTCATTCTTGTATATTTAGATTTTTATTCTTTCCCCTTACATTTAATAAAAAGCGAATATATATGAAGAGGAATGCACTTCAGTTAGGAGGTATGTGTTTGTGACTTTAAGAGTCTGCCAGAATGAAGCACCACCACGATATTGACAATTTAACGCTTTTTAGTGTTTGTTAGTGTGTTCATCCTCTTGCTGCTCATGCACATGTGCACGCCCCAGTGTGTGTCCGTGTTTGTGATCATTGTGTGAATTGAGCTGTGAGTGGGTGTTGTCCATTGACCAGTACACAGCAAGCTATGCCTTGGCAGGTGTGGGATGCTACGTGGGCTAACTGAAGTCCCTCAGCCAGCCTGTTAGCCAGCCAGGCAGGCACAGAGAGAGGCAGAACACAGCTGTCTGAGCAGGCCTCCATTATCCAGCACTATCTATTGATTCACCCTGTGGGATTTTTCCTCTTTGGCATGGGATCATATGTGAACACACACGAGCACACTAACACGCAAGCCCGCGTACAGACACATGCACACCTTCACACACGTATGCACAGATGTAGCGAACACAAAAATGAAACACCACATTTGCACCACCATCGGCTGAGATCGATAGCCAGGGGGGATCTGGGACCTTTTTTTCTTTGTATTTTATGGTCTCTTCTTCTGACATTAGGGAGTACTCCCCCCCCCCCCCACTTCACTCTGCGGGGTGCTACTGCTGTGCTGTTGTGTTTTCTCTAATTATAGAGCATGGTAATGGGCAAGGACCCATAAAGAATATTTTTGACGGTATAATTACTTTGGCTGCTTGCAAAAATGAATCAGATAGTGTCAATAGGATTAACAAATGGTTTGGGTTTTAATTTTATCTCCACCATAGGTCTGGTAGCATCTGTGTTTGATATTTTATTATTTCTCGCCTTTTTAAATCAAGTCAATTTGCTGAAGAAATATGAGGATGAAACTAACTTCCATTTTTTATTGTTTCTTTGATGAGTTGTTTTTTGATTAAATTCCAGTAGATTACAACATTCGAAACAAAGATTATGTTATTACACAATGCATCACACGGAAGCAACGATACAAAATGCAAACGAAATGTATCTTCCCGCCTGTAATTGTACGGACAAACCCGGCGGTGATGATCAAACAAATAAGCGTCTTAATCAGCCAGTGTACCCAAACAAACCAACAGATACAGTATGAGCGAGTGTGAACTCCAGATGATCATATGATTAATGTATTTCTCCTATACAAGTGGTCTTCGGTATTATTGCCAATAAATAATGCATGAGCCCCAGCCTTTGTTTATGGTACGATGTAATGCATGGGTCTGAGTATTCTGCTTTCATGCCAAGAATTGCCTCTCAATGCAACGTGCTTCTTCATCCTCTCTAGCCTCTTCCTTTCCTCTCGTACACGTACTGTCTTACGTTTGTCTCATTTCTCTGCTACTCACAGTTCTGGCAGCCGGCTAAACGAGGCTTTGAGAGCAGGGGAAAAAAAAGTTAATGAATAATAACAGCCGTTAATCTCTGATGGAAAACATCTTTTCATATGAAAATCTCCAGGTTGATCTCCCAATCCCACCACATTGTCAATCTGGAATATGGAGGCCCTAGAGGGAAAGGCTCTGTAATCTGCTCTTAATCTGTGTCTCCCTCCCCTCCCTCTCTCACAATATCCTCAACAGCAGCTGTTTAATGCGCTCTGCTTGTTTTCATCACTATGGATTGTCTTTATATATCACTCTAATATTTAAAGTGTCTCTCTCCTGAGATTGTCTGAGGAGATGATAGGACAACCATTTAGGGCTATTGTACAGAAGGAATGTGTACTTGGCCAGCCTGTGTCTAATTTGGAAATTATAGTGATTACGAGCTAAATATAAAAACCTGGGATTTTGAGGCTGCAAGAGGCCTGCAGCGAAGGCTTACTGTATTGTTTGCCAGATGCACACACATGCAGGGTTTCACTCAAACACGAACATGCGCGCACAATGGAGGAAAAAAGCCGCCTGATGCGCTAAGTGCTGTTGTGTTCTGTCGAGTGCGTGTCAGCCTCTGTCTCGGCTGCCCTCTCTTTACTCGCTCTTGTTCTTTCTCTGTCCGTCCGTCTGTCTGAGCGGAGGAAAACATTTGGAGCAGCACCGCTAAAAGCCTGCGAGCGGGGATGCAGGGAGTCTCCCCGGGCTCTTAGTCCACTCTGGACTTTAAATGGAGCCACACACATGATGGCTAACAGATGTTAGCCAGATTACACGCAACATGGGCCCAACCTCGCATCAACTGCCACTGTCTGTTTGCCTCCACTCAAACGCTCCAGGTTCGAGTCCTCCCCCTTCTATATCTGCTTCTCACTCAAATCCAGTGGTTAAAGGGTGATCTGCAGGGTCATGGATGCTGCCGAGTAGTCCCCTGGTTTCCTGCTCTGAGGATAGTGCATGTATATGTGTGTGTCTGTGTGTGAGGGGTTGTATTGTTGGGAAACGGGAAGCGTGACGAGAGTCTGCTGTGGATATAATTAATAGGCCACATGCGGCTGCACCAAATGTGTCACAGTGAGGGGAAATCAATCGATGGAGTCTGCCGGCATAAGAGGGTGTGTGTGTGCGTGTGTGTGTGTGTGTGTGTGTGTGTGTGAGTGTGTGTGTGGGGTGGGGGGTAGTTGATGGAAGGGGGGGAGGGGGAGGGGCAGGAGTAGAAGGTGGAGTGGGAAAGAGGAGCAGGACCCAAGAGGGAAATGAACGGAAGAGAGATGGGGAGAAAGACAGGGAAGAACCATGGGAAATGGAAAGAAGGCTCTGGAGGAGAGCGGAGGGGTAAGAACAAATGTTACAGAGGTAAAGTGGGGGGGGGGGGGGGGGTTGAATCTCCCATCTCAGCTGGATAGAAATCACAGCCTTCAGCAATATCCTGCTGAGACATTTGACATGGAAATTCATTACCGTGTCAATATATGGACACGACGTAGATCCAACACATACATCACAGGAAACTCCCCAGCCACATATTTAACAGAATGCTTTTATCCAATCCGATTCAACTTACTGTGAGTCCATACGCTTAGTATGGAAGTCACAAGCAAAATCAAACCATTACTCCTGTTCCGCTGCAGATATCGCCAATGCTTTGGAACTAATTGCACCAAAATTAGGATACCTAAATGCAGTAGTGTCGATACTTTGGACTCGCCACCCAAGTAGCGAGATATCCTTCCTTCTCAGGGCCTATACTCTGCAGTTGGCCTGTTTTTAAAGAGTGCATATCTAAGTTTGGAGGCTGGGGAGGAAATCAATGGAGATAAGAGTTGGATAGAGAGCTGTGTGTTGAACAGGCTGGCAGCAGACTGAGAGAAGCAGCCTGTCACCAGCTGCAGGGCCCTCTCTGTGTGTGTGTGTGTGTGTGTGTGTGTGTGTGTGTGTGTGTGTGTGTGTGTGTGTGTGTGTGTGTGTGTGTGTGTGAGGGACAGGGACACATCTAGGCACACAGTCACTGATAGTGCTGCCAGGCGCCAGACACCCATAGATGAGACAGGGGGCGTTATCGCTGGCTGCTGCTGCTGCCTTTTGGATCTTTAAGTCATGTGGGTAGGTAGTCAAAAAAACACATGTGCATGCACATCCATACTCTGACATGCATTTAATGCACATTACGTGTATACACAGACAAAGCTAAACTCCAGTTCCTCTTATACCTGTACACTGTCTGTCTGTGAGTTTGGGACAAATGTATCCACCAGATTATTGAGTGTAATATGCACTCTGGGCCTAAAAACCTTTAGAGATGAATAGTGACTGCTTAGCTATGTTGATTGTATTTCTAAAGGTTCACTGCAGCAGTCAAGGCAGTGATTTAAATATGAATGCTAGGCTTAAATAAATCCGTATTGAGGAATATATTATAACCTACTTTAACTAAATAGTATTTCCCTAAAATAAATTGTTCTGGAAGTGCGCTGTTATTGCTGCTCTACAGTTTCATTTCTACACCCACTTACTGTTCGTCAGCAAGGTGGTCTGAAAAATCAAAGCCAGGCCTTTTCCTGCCTCCAGTCTTTTAATTCCACATTATACTGCCAATAACATTCTCGTTTCAATGATATTACACCATATGTGGTTTTATAATTCTCTGGGCATGCAGTTCCATGCCACTTAATACAAATTTAATGCAGAGGACCAACATATTTGCATAGATATTTAAATGTCAAATTTAACATATTATAATTTATGTTATGTCGGATGTTTTCCGGACCTTGCAGATATGTTCATATTTCCGAAAAAGAACACACATTTTCACCACAATTTCACAAAGCATTTGCGATATTTAATAAACATAAGAGTCCAAAACAAGAGAAGCTCTGATAGAAGATGCCTCACTGTCTGCAACATCTCCCCAACATCTCTGTGGTCTTGTCACATGGGGCGAGGCAAGTTTAACATCTGCAGGGAGTTGTCCACTGATGGTTAAAGGGCCCTGTGTGTTTGTCATGCGGTGTCTGGATGCTTGGATGACAGTTTTTGACCAACACAGCACTTGAGACATCACATGCTGCATAGTTTATGTCCAACAGTCAGGGAACTTTTACATAATACTTGTTTTTACACCTTTCGCACCTCGGTAATCCTTCGGAGCAACACCCACAAATTAGCACTTTTCAAAGGTTGCTTCTCTGTTTTTCATTTTTCCTAGTGGTGTCTGTTTAGCTTTACATGTAAAGTTTTTGTCTTCCTACATTAATGTTTTCATACTGCTGCTTCACTTTTACAAATGATGAGTAAGAACTGCCCTTATAGGACCAGAGTGTAGCATTTAGAGGTATCTATAGGCAGAAATGATTATTGAAAGTGTATAATAGAATTGTGACGATACCCAAAATGAAGTAGTCAATACCAACACCAGTGAATTCTCAATGAACAATTCAATACCACCTTTATTATCGTTTGCATACTGGTTTTTGTCAGGAAGTTAAACAGGTCGTAATTCCCTCTCTATTATCTATTTTATATTGCTGTGAAAACATCTCCTTCAAACAATTGTATTTATTCAAGTTTCTTTTCAAAAACAACATTTGAACACATCATGATAATGTTACCTTTGCCAAATACACATTTTTACTGAATAGAGCTTGGATTTCTAGTCTTCAGTTAACTGCAACCTCACCGCTAGACGCTACCAAATCCTACACACTGCTCCTTTAAACATTACAGTGGCTTTGATGCAGTATGCCGAAAGTCATCGCAGTGAGTTTTTCTAGGTAAGCGTTATCTGATAACCCATGCATGAATTGCAGCATCACGCCACGAATACTGAAACTGGAGCGGCTTCTTAAGCCGGATGTTCAGTGTCTTGGAAAGCAGTCAGGACATCAAGCTAGCAAGGTTTAAGACATTAAACACAAACGTACATACTGCAAGTATTCTCAAATGATTTGTACCAAATGTAAAAGTGAAACCTGAGGGCCTGAACCTTGTGTGGAGACAATCCATTACACAGTGCTGCAAACCACTAAAAACAAACAGTAACAAATCAGACTTGAGATTTATTATACCCCAGTGTAATCCAGTCATGTTTCTTTGCATTTTAGTCCTCCATCTGAACTCTTTATTGGTGACAGCCACTTTAGATCAGGTGGTTGGTGGTTTGTTGGTTTTGGGGAGATGGGGGGAGCAAAGGAGCTGTCATTTGGTCTAAGGAACACACACCCCAGACCCAGTGCTGCCTGGTCTCTGCAACACCCTGCGCTGCCTCCCCCTAGTAAACAGTCCATTAGCGTAGTGCTCCAAGGTAAACATATTTACTGGCTGGTGACGGCTTGCCAGTGTGGCTCCTCAGGCCCCGTGGCAGAGGGGATTTCATTAGGCAGAGGGCAGGGGGAGAACGGAGGAAATTAATGTGCCATTCAAGATGATTTCTTTGTTTCCCATCAACATGATCACAGACAGGCCGCAGGGAAGAGATGATTTACGCACACAAAGGAAAGAGACAGGGAGAGAGAGGGAGGGTAAGAGGGAGGGAGAGAAAATATCACAAAAGGCTCCCAGTGCGTGAAATGTCTTCCTTTTGGTGAAAATGCTCTTGTCATGATTTTTGTTATGGCTTGAAGTGTTGGAATTGTTTTTAATCAGAAAAGCGTTCTTGTTTGTCATTAAGGATTGGAAATGGAAGTATTTCTGAGCAAAACGCCAACAAGCACAACAATGTAATACAATTCTTTCCCCCCCACTATCTACACACAGTAATCCAACCAATACGGCGATGTCCTGCAGCTTCGTTAGGAACCACAATAGCTGATTATTCATACAGTGCAACCTGAGGATATTATTCTGTGGCCTGCCTCGCTTATTAATAACTGCAGTTCATCAATTAATTATCTGAAAGTATACGGCTGATGGCTAACACATTGGGTATGTTGGAAGATAGTTTGTACAGTAGTTTCACTGCTGTGTTGTTTGTCCAAACAACAAGTAAAAACTGTACTTAAATCTTGAGATAAACTTCTCTTGGGTGATATATTTTGTTGATATGAACTAATTATTCCTATCAAACGACAGCATTTCATTTGTATGTTCAGTACGTACAAAGGATTTCATTTGTATTTAAAGGAGATCAGTGCTTAAAATATTTTTTTTTATTATACATTAAGTTAGGTTTGAAAATCAAACTTAACTTAAGTTCTGAAAGGCAACATTTATGTAATGGTGGTCAAAGTAGGCGTACGTGACTACAACTACTTTCCACAGCATTTTACAGACTCTGTAAAGATATAAAAAATGTTTTTTATAGAATCACATCTGTATGACCACACTGAGCTGTGTCTGCATTGCAGTATAAGTCAAGCTCCTTCTCCGTCACCCCTTTTCCACTAACAGGGAAGGAGCATTTCGACCAAAAAATAAATAGGTTTTGCAACACGAAAAGTTGTTTATAGCAGGTTTTCCTTGACGTGCAGTGTGAATCGTGACGACATCAGTGGGCCGGTCGTATCCTACGGGTTGGAAAGAGAGGATGGAGTCTGGCATGTATTACTCTTCTACGTCTTCTTATCATTAACAGTTAGGTCCATTCTTGTTCTTTGGATAAAAACAAATGTCAACAAAAGCTTGCAGGTAATGAATGAGATCCGCCATCTTGCGCCGACTGTTTACTTCCATTATGTTGCGCAACGCCTTCCGTTGATGACGCATCATTTATAACAATGGGTCCGTTCAAAACTAGTGGAAACACGGGCTAGTTCGACCACGGTTCCAAGAATCAGAGCTAATTTAGTGGAAAACGTTGATGCTAGACTCTGCATGGTTCTACTTTGTCACCTAATATGCTGGAAATGGGAAACATCCAGTGTGGTGGCCTTTGCTTTTTTGCTGATGATGTACTCGTCTTGATTTCATCTGGGTGAAGATTATAACTTCCAGATCGGAAGCCATGTTTCACCCCGTGTCAAAACGTGTATTGATGCATAGAGATGCACACAATAAACAGGTGGATATGTACAATGAAGGAATGAATTGTAAATGAATCTACATTATAACCTAATCTATTGTCAGAAGCTTTAGAAAGCAACTGAAAGCATCATTGATGATTTGTAAATGCAGGTGAAGCTGAGTTTTCTTTTGGCTCATCTTCATGGATGGTGTGAGAATCTCAGATATCTGGGATGACTTTAGAACAGAACCAATACACCTTTAAAAAAAAGAGAGGTGGATCTAATTACTGCAGAATGTCAACAGGATGCCTTGTGCTTTTTGTGCACATTAAACTATATGCAGACAATCTCAGGGCTGCCTCTGAATCCCCCAGAATGCCTGGAGAGAATGCAGGAGAATAGGTTTACCTGGGATACTTTTTTTTGTCGGTGTACACAGAACTGGGTAAGTGGCTTTAAATAGATTTAATAAATTAATTAGAATTGGCCACATTAGCATTCATTGGGATATTTTCTATTTCTTTGGCCTGCTACTTTGCTTCAGGGACACTTTTTTTGCCAACCTTCAAAGTCTTCCCTGTCTGTCCAGTGAGAGCTTTCATTTATTATTATTATTATTATTATTATTATTATTATTATTATTATTATTATTATTGTTATTATTATTATTATTATTATTGTTGTTGTTATTATTATTATATTTCATTTGAAACACACTGTTGTTGGTTAAAGTTGAGTCAAATTGAATGGTAAAGTAGGAAAACAACCCACACTGCATGTCTCTGATGTACAGAAATCAATAGTTTGCTTTATTAAAAATGTAACTCAATAACTGATTACTTGAATTGCAAACTGACGCAGTACATTACTCATTATAATACAAAAGGAATCTGAGTACTACCCCAACACTGGATAAAAGAAGGAGTAGAATATAATCTTCCTTGAAAGCAGGGTTTTTGTTGAATTGTTTACCCTAACCTGCAGTTTTTATAGAGGCTCATATCTAGTACAATTATGCAAGTTACCTCTTCCTTTTGTCATCGTAAACAGATGGAGACTTTATATCACCTGTATATATAATGTTTTGAAAAGCAGTTGCTGCAGATATTCGAGCATACCCTATATATGGTGTGCAGATGACATCCATGAACTATAGTCGACCCATTCTGTTTCTCCCCATCCACCTCTCCTTCTATTCAGGTCATACTAAGGGTTGCATGACACCTGTGAGCGATGTGCTGGGTGACATGAGCTGCATATAAATGACCGTAGAAGAAAAACATGCCCCTTTTTTATTTACACACACACACACGCGCGCGCACACACACACAGTGTATTTCCAGGTGCCCATCTCGCTGTTCTAGGAGGCAGTTTTATGTAGTTGGTGACCTTAGACTGTGGAGCAGGTGTTTAGGGTCTGATAACATCATGACAGAGAGTACAGGTGTGACTGCATACAGACAGGAAGGACACACTCACACACACAAATAGACACATGCACCTATTGTATGACATATTGGATGGCACAGCTCTTTGTTCACTGACCAAAAGACAGCAACTTCATACCGCAGGGAGATTATTCTCACATTTGGATACAATGTACATACAGCTGGGAATGAATAATATCTATTTCAAATCAATCTAGAAAAGATATGGATGTGCTGTGCTGCCCACTCAATATAAGCCTTTATACAAACATGCATCTGTTCATTACAAACAACGCAGACATAATTAATTAGTTATTTGGATACTGTGTTTACTCGCAGTGAGATCCAAACTATTTACATACATGTCACTTGGCAAATAACTATGTGTATTTGTGTGTTTTACGTGGCAGATCTTTTGTTGATGCAGTTGAAAGTGATCAGAAAACCTTCCCCCCCCACCCTTTTTAAAGCAGCCGTATTTGAGCATGTGGGCATCTGTGTGAAGTGGACATGCATATTTAAGAGCCTGAAGATAAATGTCAGCTTTTCACACCGTCCAGGGGGAGACTTGTCCTCTGCACCATCATGTGGAGAGAAGCAGTACAGCAGTGACTTCATTGGCATTCCTCTCATAAAGGCAGCGGCTAACCCGGCCTCAGAAAGTAATCCTTCTTTACTGAGACGTGGGAAGGAAGAGGACACAGTGTAAAGCTGATCGATTTGATCCTCACCAGGAAATTGTACATGCTCTTCCAGAGCTATGAAGTTTGTCCGCTATGCTGCCATCCAATCCCGTACTTATACCCTGAGGAGGAATACATAAACTGTTTCTGTGTAGCATCAAACCGTGAAGAGATGTTTATAAATTCAAACTATAACGTAAAGTGCGAGATTTCCTTCTCTCTTTTTTTTTTTTTGTTGAGAAGTCCTAGCCTGCGGGATGATGTTTTGTTGATATCCAGCGAGGCCCAAGGTACAGCCTTGATAAGGACTGATATACAGACAGAGAATGTTTTGTCTCTCCAGTTCTCATTGAGCATGACAGAGAGGATTTCAGGGAGACTGCACTGCCAGATGGGAGATTGTTCCTTCATGGGTATTGTCTGCGAAACGCCTCGGAATATGTCAGCTTTATCTGTGTTAAAACATACCAAACATTTTTGCATGCGATACTGTGGTACCGAAGCTATAGCCTCTCCCATCTGTGCCGTTGCAAACTGTATCTCCGTCCTGCAGCATCCAGTACACAAGGCAGAAATAACTCCACTGATCTGAGGAGAAGGCTGCCACTGCCAAATATGTGATACGTAAATGTGTGAAATATTGTGATATTGAGACATGGTTCCAGATAGATTATGTTCTATCAGCGAGCTGTGTTTTATCCCTCTCCCCGCTGCTCTCTCCTGCTCGCTCTCTCCCTCTTTCTGTCTCTCTATCTCATTCACACACACATACACACATTGACACACATAATGCTCTATCATTTCCCTCATCCCGTGCAAGAGGTGTGAAAGGCAAATATATGCTCTCCTTCACTGTGGACATAATACTGAGGTCATGAATGGAATGTTAATGAATGTTTTACCACATACCTCTATCAGCGGACACACACACACACACACACACACACACACACACACACACACACACACACACACGTGCACATACAGAATCACGAATACCAACTTAGCCAAAACCATAACAATACACTATTTCAAATGTGCATTCCTGCGCGAGCGAGTGGGTGTTTCTTTCAGACCACGGCAGCTTGCTTTGACTTGTATGTAGAGCTGCAAGAATGTGAAAAAGAATGAGAAAACCAAATTAAACTGACCGGCCTAGGCAAAAGGGGAGGCAAAGAATTTCAAGCCGTTGAGCCAAACGGGTCCGTTTCTGAATGTGACCCGTGAACTTCAAATCCGTGTCACATTGTGAACTGCAATAGAGGAAACAAAGGGGACAGAGGGTGTGGGAAGGAGAAGCCGCGGCTCGCAGATCACTAGGCTGTGTTTGAGTATCTTATCGGGGCTGTCGCCAGCTCAACCTGGCTCCATTGACTTTGTGTGGGGATTAGAAAGGCCCACAGCTTCTGATTATTTGGGTGAGTGAGCAATTCTGTGTAAACAAACATTGTGGCCGGGATTGTTCCAGTCACAACACGGCTGGTTGGCCCCTGACAAACCCTACACACACACACACACATGTGGAGAGTACACACACTGTGGTGCATCATGCTCCTCCTCGTGTGTCCTGATGGGTGTGGGTCGCTGTTTTATTCACCTTTTATGGATATCAGTGGTGCGTTCTCATTGATAGTCAGTGATTTTCAATTTTCAATTCTAGTCCAAGAAAATGATTAATGCCAGCTCACTTGATTCAGATCTTTTCAACCTGAAACATAAAGAATGTACCTCAGGATATTAAAATTGTATTTTATGAGTGCATGTGTTGTGCCTTTTCAAAGTGAAACATATTGAAAGATGGCCAACCAGACTGAAGCTACTGTAACCAAAAAACAGTTGGCATCTGTACACTTGGTTAAAGCCAGGAGGAGTCGAGCGGTAGCATATTGGGGGTGAAGGGAGTCTAGCAACTATACGAAGAAAAAAAAGATTAGTTTATCAGCAGAACAATAACATTATGCCAAGCAGATGGGATATGGTACAAAAAGAAAAACATGTATTTATAAACACGAGTCCTCAGTGAGACTCGTGTTTTATTTGTGCCACAACCTTTCACTGTGCATGTTTTTTTTTTTTTTTTTTTTTTTTAAAGGTGGAGGGAGAAGCACCCGTGAAGGGGCTGTGAAGTCGGCTGCATCTCTAGATATCCATTCCAGATGCTGGCTAGACTTAGTGGAGCCGGGGCCTGCTGTACTGGGGGCAGGATTTAGTTGTCTTTTCCTCCAGGTGTGATGCCTCATGCTGATTCCCCCACATGTTCCATGGGTCTTATCCAAACACGGCGGGGCCGGTGACAGCTCCGGTAGGCCTGCCCTCCCTCTTACCCACCTTCCTCTCTCTGTCTCCCCTGGTGGCCCACCCACCCACACTGCAACAGCAACCACTCCTCTTCTACTTACCTGTCATCAGTGTTGCTGCCCTGAATGCATGTGCGGCAAAAACCTCCTTCCTGTACTCTTTTTATTTCACACTTTTCCCCCCACTCCTTCAGACCTTTGTCTCGTTCTGGGTTTGAACCTCTTTGACGAGGTTATGTTCACACCGCTGCTCCACAGGCTCTGCTGCAGGCCGGGACAGGCCAGTTGTTGCTCCAGTAACTCAATCGCGCTCAACGGTGATGTAGGACGTATTAAACTTGTCATATTTCAAGCCTGGTCAGTTTTAGGACGATACGCCATCAGGGAGTGTTAGGCGGGTTTTAAAAAAAGCAAAGTGGAGTGGAAAAAGAAAACAGAAGCGCTGCTGTTTTGTGTATTTGTTCCCCAGCTGAATGTTCTGCGTCTGTTTCCATTAAAAATGTGGGTGAACAAAATCAAGTCTTTCTCCTACAATAAACTAGGCTAACTAAAAGTCTTGCTTTTTGCAGTCTTACTCAATTCTTCCATGACAAAAATATTGTTTTCCCTTTTTAATGTACATTAATTCCTCCTACTCTTAACGTTGTTGTTTTTTTCCAGGGCAGGAACAGAACGATGCAGTGGGGGCAAACATTATTAGTTAGCCCACACAAAATATGTCGTCTCATGGCTCGTGTTGGACGCCTTCCAGCTTTGGCATAACTGAGGATAACATATTTATGGGAACAAGAAACATGTTGGCCTTCGATTCATTGACATGAATTTATCTTGGTTTATTAGTATTACAACAAATACTGAGCTGATTAATTGTTTTCTTTCCACTTGAAGTTTTTATCACTGAAAATGTTTTAGAACTGATTCATTACAAGTCAATTATGGAGTTACAAAAAGAATTAGAAGGCAGGCACACATGCTGTTATTTTGAATGATGAAGTCAACAGATTAAAATGAATCTATTTTTCTTCAGTTTTCTAAATCCATTAATCTTTTGAGATCCCTCCAAGGCTCTATAGTATTCAGAAACCACATTTTGTATCTGATCATACAGATATGAGTGTGTGTGTGTGTGTGTGTGTGTGTGTGTGTGTGTGTGTGTGTGTGTGTGTGTGTGTGTGTGTGTGTGTGTGTGTGTGTGTGTGTGTGTGTGTGTGTTTGCAGTCTCATATTGTCATACTAAGATATTTCGAAACTCCATCATGAGCCAAAGCAATGTAAATGATTTCCTGATGTTTAAACCATCATTGCTGTGATTAGACTCACAGGATCAAGATCTCAGCTTATAAACTGCTCGGACTGTCCCCAGAGCTCATTACAAAACACACAGACGATGGTAACACTTAACTCTTTGCAAATGTGCAGTGACAGAAAGCGACTGTGATATGATTTGAATGTTTTTACAGTATAATCACAACAGTTCTGTTCTCACAAAGTATGACGGAGGACACACCGCGTCAGATACATGATGAGCCTAATGTAAATAAGACGGTCATCTGTATCTTATCAAGTCCTTTTCTCATCAAGTTTTGTCTAACAACTCATAATATTGTAATTTCCCATTGGGGGTGATTAATATGTTCTGTCAAACCGCTTTAAATGTTTGGCAACTTTTGCACAAATGTCAGGAAGCTGTGGTTTGGTTTGGAAGCTGTGGTTCAGCTTAAACTCTTCGTCATTGTCGTACTTCTCCTCCCTGTTGTTAGGGTGCTTAGAGGATCCGTCGTTGTTCTGGTGCACGGCGAGGTAATGATGTTTAAAATAACAGTTTTCTTAGTTTGAACAAAATCGGATTTTGAGGAAAAGAGAATCTCGAGAAAAAGGCTGATTAATAATCACAAGGACTGATTATCTTTCATGGAAGTTCCTTTTTTAACATAGTTCACTGTGCTGAAAATTCAAATCTCTCTAAAGTTGCCACTTGAATTCTCAGCACAGCAAAGTTGTGCTTCCATTTCTAGGCTTTGATTTCCCGCTGTTAGTTCCAGGTGAGCCATCACTAACAGTGGATCAGGACCCCCCCCCCGAGCCACGGCATGTCTTGTGACATCATTGCCAGTCATCCATTTCGTCTCTTCTACTCCAGCTGGAAGCTGGATGTTGGACCTCGTTGAGGCCCCGATGCTGGTATTAATTTCTTGGGCCTGTTGGCGTACATAACCTGGCAGCCCAGCGCCAGCTCCAGCCCCAGTCTCAGCCTCGGCCCCAGCTCTGGTTCCATCTCCATGTAGGAGTGTTACTGGAAAGCTGGCCGGTGGGATCTGGCTCCGATAATCATTTCAGGCTAGACCTGCCAGCATCTGTAGCAAAGCTTGCAGGAGATGGGCTATTAGTATTCAGAGAGGACAGACGTGAAGAAGAAAAAAAAAAATCACACGTCCTGGAATCATACATCACCTTCAGAACATTTCGAAAACTTTTATACAATATGGCTCTAAAGCTTAATACCGATATGGTCATGCTTTTGTGGAATTTCAATGTGGTTTCCAACATTTTGAGCAATTTATATTTGTAAAGGGCTGTTTCCAATTGCAAACAGAAGGAATAGCTGAATAAAGAAGTGGAACCTTTTAGGGTTTCTACAGGAGATAAGGCACTAAAGTTCACAAGTCGTTTCATGTTTAATGCATTCACCACTCAAGCACTGTAAACTTATACACTGAAAAACACTTTTGGATAAATAAAAACACATTTGATGACCCATATGCAGTTTTCAAATGTTGGCGTGAAGCCTATGTACTGAAGCCACTTTGGATTATGTTACCATAAGACATGGATTCCAGGCAGAACTCTGTGCGGAGGTTTATTCCTTTCGAACAAGCCAAGCTAATGAAAAACAAACTTGAGCATTTGCGTCTCTATGTGGTCGGCAAGCTTCACTTAAGGCGATATTGTTCTGGTTGCTGTTCTTTTAATGAACCAGGTATAAGGTTTGTTTCTCTCTCACTCTCTGTCTCCTGCTACTGACAAAACGCATGTCCTTCCTCTCAAACTTAAGTCTTTCCACCGTAACAGCATACTTACCGCATCTGCGAATGATTGATACATGTGTGTTTGTGATTACAAGTGTTCGTTACTTGTGATTGTGTGTCTGTAGTAGAGGTGGTTAGACATTTCCCACTGGATCTGGTACAGGCAGTCCCAAGATTCCAGTGGCTTCATGGGATGCCGCACAGTTTGGTAGGCTATTAGTGAATGTTTAACTTTGAGTCAACATGAGGGGAATACTGTACCTTCCCTCTCTTTATGAGACCAAGATGCAGAATGATTAAACTTCATCTCAGACAATCATTATAACGAGGCGTACTTGGACTGGAAAATCTTTTTTTTCTTTTCTTTGTCTCCTTCTCAAATGAACATTTCATGTGTCGCTGATTTACACTATTTCCTTAGCTTAGATGTGTTGGCTCGTCTAAACATCGATGTCCACTGGGTTTAGTTTTTTTTGGATTGAATCCCTTAAACCCTTACAAGTATTTCATTATGAAGAGCAGGGGGTGCATACAAGACCTGGAAAAGTGGAAAATGAATTATGTGAACTTGAGGATCACAAAAGAATAGTAGTACAATCTTGCTACATAATAGCAAATCTCGCAGTAGCACAACATCTTTTTGCAAGCTTCAGATATCATTCATTTTATTTTATTGAAGCTCTCTGTTCATAAACACTTGCTGACCTCCACCATGATGCCCATGAATCTCCTCCTTCCTGGACTGAGAGCTCCTGAGAGGTTTCTCCAACAAGCTGTTGTCCCTTCTGTAAACACAAGTACTGTAGAATACTGTGTGTGTGTGTGTATCTGTGTGCGGATGGGGTTATTCAAAAGCTGTTCCACTTGCATGGCAACGCCTCATTACCCATACTGCCTCCTTCTTTGCCCTGAAGTGGGGTGCGGCTCCCCTCGCTGGGCCCAGTCGTCAAGGTGACCCAACATGCCCCAGGATGGCAGGCAGGCAGACAGGATGGGAGAGAGGGGGCTGTTCGCTCTGTCTTTATTGTACTGGGGCCACCGTATGCTAGCTGGTGCACTAGGCCCTTGGTAGTTCCAGACTGCCGCATGCGTCCCGGTGAGCAAGCAGCTGATCTCATTTTTCAACACACAGCTGCCCCAACATCAGGCCCAGGTGAAGGTGACCTCCCTTGCCTGTTGGAGTGCCTCTTAAAGTGGAGGGTGCAGTGGATGCTGTGCCAAATCCAAAATACCTTCACTTCTGGTGATGTAACGTTTTGTTGTTTTGGATTTGAGCTCAGTTTTATCCAGTGCAAAGGTATTACGATCATTGTTGAAGTGCTGCTTTAGCATCTGCAGGACAAATGTGACGTTGTTGTTGAGTTATTGTAGCACGCTGTACAGCCTCTCCACTCTGCAACGACAGACTGATCAGGGAGCACAAACAAGCCTGTTACCGTACATACATCTCACTCTTTTATCTCTTCAGACATCCATCTCTATCTCTTGTTCCTTCTCACTTTATCAATCCATCCATCTATTCATTCCTTCCTCTCATTTGTCTTTCTCCCTCCATTCCTGTCTCTTCCTGTCACCCCCTCCCTCCCTCCCTCTAACACAGGACAGATTGGGAAGCCGTGATGGCGGCACAGAAGTTGAGGGAGAAGCTATTTATCCCAGACGGATCAGGAGGTGTGTGACGGAGGTGTGGACGGTTGCTGCAGGTCAGTGACGTTGGCAGGCACCAGGCAGGCCGGCCCACATGGCTCGGGGACTGTGGGACTACAGACAGATGGCACCTGGTGGGTGACAAACAATTAACAAACCAACAAGAATAGCTGGATCGGCAGTATACCCACAAGCACAGGAGATAGCAAGAGAGCGGGTGCATCTGTGCTCTGAACACTTTCACTCTTTACTTTTCTCTTCCCGAGTCTTGTTTTGTATAACAGTTGCATTTTACCCATGTGTCTTTTCAACAAAAACACTCTTGTTGTCGCGTCGCTATAGAACAGTCTAAATAAAGCGGTGTTGAACATATGCAGCCAGCATATGTTTGTGTTTATTTCAGTGCAGTTTTGAGGGAAGCAGTAGGTAATTTAAATGTATAATACAATGAAACAAACATGCAATATTTGATATCTACTTAAATGTTAAGAAAAAGTTCTGAGCAAACGTATAAAGTTTCGCACAGCAAAAGCTTTACCTGGCATCGTCGTGCTCTGTGTTTGTGAGTGGTTTTTTTTGTCAAATTCATGCTGGAAATTGATTCAGTGTGTTTGTTCGAAATTGAGCATGATGGTGGCTGATGGTATTTCACCGCATTTCATAAATACATCCAAATGCCATCGTGATAGAGTGTTTCTGCACTCCACTCCCACTTACTGTACGGTGAAGATGTCTGCTGTTGGTCATAAACAACACAAATTTGCAAATTTGTAAGTAGTATCTCTATAAAGAGTGGTGAGAGAAGGATTATTATCAATACCTAACTTTGTGTATGTAAACCGCTGTCATGGGCTAGAATTATTGGTTTGGACTGGCATTGGTCCTAGTGTGTGTGTGTGTGTGTGTGTGTGTGTGTGTGTGTATGTGTGCGTGTGTGTTTTAACACATCTGGAGTCTAGACTCTGTGGCTCTGTGGGCAGGATCCTATCTACGAGCAGCATCGGGTCCGGAGACCGGCCATGTTGACATAGGTGGCACACACATAACGGCATCTGTTTCAACAGTCAGTACTCTCACCAAATAACCCCCTTCCACACACAGTCACACACCCACACTGCCGGACACTTTTATCCTCCACTGAGGGATGCAAGAGAGGAGGAGGGGATGGAGAAGGGAGACAAAGTGTATGTAGAGGGGAGGCAGGGCCTGCTGAACCCTCAGAGGACCAAAAGTAACCAAAAGCAAATGCAACTTCTCAGAATCAGCACTGTAAATCCTCCAATCCCCCTTTTTCATTGCTGCGTCAGTATATTAAGACAAGCAGGGGAGGACAGTGTGTGTATGTGTGTGTGTTTTTGTCTTCTTCCCCCATGCTAGCTTGTATGTATATTTTTGTTGATATGAATATGTGTGTATGCGTAACAGACAACATATAATGAATTTCCTCTTGAGGAGTCATGGTTAATCATGGAAATGGCCCCGCACAAGACTTGGGGGGGGAGTCTGTGTGTGTGTGTGTGTGTGTGTGTGTGTGTGTGTGTGTGTGTGTGTGTGTGTGTGTGTGGGCTGCATTGCAGGGTGTGTGCTGCAGGAGCCTTTAGCGCATCCAGATCAGGGAGTTTTATTAGCCCATATCGGTGCACTGCCACTTTTGATTTACGTCTGTGTGATGTCAAAGCACACGCACAAATAAATGCATGCACACCTATTAATATACTCGGTTTAATGTGCACAAATAATTGAAGAGAGTAGGACAGAAACACTGAAGTGGGTCAATATAAGAAGAGCAGAGAAGACATCAGAGTAAAACATATATACAGCAAACGTAAGTGATGGAGAGCAAGTCACAATAATCACTGCAATACTCTGTAGACAGTTTACGTAATGGCTCGACGTATTAACGGGATAAACATGCAACGATAAATCTTCGTCAGAGAATGTCATTCAAAGAATGCCTGCGCAATAGGCTTTTCTCAGTAGGAAAATAAATACTGATAAGACTGTGGGAATAATCACAAAGAGGTATGACCCTGGGTGAATGTGTTTCTGCGTACAAGAACACATGCACAGAAACACAGAGCGGTAACAGCAGCATCTACAGTGCAGCAGCTTAGATTTAATTTAATACAAAGGATGGAGAGCAGTTCATATTGAATACATATTATTTCAGTAGATAGTTGCAGAATTTTCACGCTAACTTTCTCTATTCTTAAACAATCTAACAAATGGAATGTCTAATGGCAAACTGAGTCAGTTCAAGCATTAAATCAATTACATCAATGAAAACGAATGAGGTTCTGGTAGGAAAAAAAGAAAAATCAATTTTCATATAGAGTGACCAGGGCTGAATGTGCTCAGCTCCCGTGTTTATGCCTAGTCAAAATGTCGGCGGAAACAAAGCGCCTCCTTTCGATGCACTTCGCAAATACAGATCCGCTAATGTAATCTAGGGGGGATACATTTTCCTGTCACCTTCTCTACCTCCAAAGAGCCTCTTGGTCGATAAGGGAGAAAGATTGGGTTGAAAATTGATTTTCCAGAATAATTGCTATTCTCTTCGTCAGGGCAACTCAAGTGTCTCCAAGCCTTTTTCCTATTACAGCTGCTGGCTCTCCAATTTACCTGCCCTGACAAAATACATGAAAGGGCACAGCCTTTGGCCTCTGCAATCGCCAAGGTTGGGAGGCTTCCAGCAGATGAGATTTATGGTGACTTCAGTGTGATTGGCCGGTGGTATTCTGTAGATTGTCAGCGTTTGACCTTTGAGACACAAAACCTTTAACATAAATGACACGTTAGCTTTTTATTGTCTCGTAGAAACCATGCTGAACATATTTATTGGGCAGTGTTGTGCAGGGTTATGCAGGCTAAATGGACTCTGTACTCTTTGCAGGATACAGTCTTCCCTCCTCGTATTAATGCCACAGATATTGACACAAACCCACTGCTGTTGTCATCATAATCATCATTATGCCGCGTGTGACATCACCACTTTGTTCTCCTGTGCTTCTCTCGAGCGGCACAAAACAGGCATTTTGCAAAAAAAGGTGATTAGTGGACAGATCTTTACTGAGCCAAATCTAATTCCCCAGAGCTTAGCCGGTGCCTTGTCCGGCCCTCCTGTGGCTGATCCCGTCCCTTTGCACCATCCAGCTAATAACAACAACAGCCATTTATCAGAAATAACAGCATGACACTGGAGCCAGTGATGTGCATACAGTGTGAACCAGACACGGTGGGCAAAAAGATATTTGGAAGCAGTTCAAAGTCCAGTTGAAGACTGCCAGACACCATTAACTGCCTCAAAAGTAAAAACATTGCTTGTAAAACAGCTCGAGTTGAAACTAAAAGTAGAATCACTCATGTCTTTATTTAAACACTTGACATCTACTCGACAGACACTGTATCTTGCCTGTGCAAACAGCAAAAGCAGTGTGTATGTAATGTGCGGGGTGAACGTGGAGCTCTGCTTCCTTATTAGAGATGTGTGATGTGTTACATTGTAGCATATCATCGTGTGGAACAGAGGGATTGATTCTCCAGCCCTCTGTCCTCCTGCATATCATACTCGGCTGCCATTTGAAGCCTCCTCGCCTTGCTCCAGTGTACAAAACCCTATTGTGGTTTCCCTGAGATAAGCAGAGAGGGTGAGAGAGAGAGAGACTCCTCCTGGAGGCGCCAGGCCTATCTCCTCTATCTCCTCGAGGGAACATGGCGGCATTCCCAAAGACACTGGTGCTAAGAGCCTCGTCGCCCTGCTGCCCACCTCCTGCACACACAGGAGAAGGAGACGTGGAGATTTATGTCATGGTAAACCAATCTCTTCCCCCTACTGAACTCCCCGTCTCCCCTGACTGCCTGTGGGAGCGAGGGATAGTTTAAGAGTGGAGGGCTGCTTATGTTTTTGCAGAACAGAGGTGGGACTGAGACACAATGTTCTCTTTCTGTTGATGCAATCTGATATGTGAGGGCTGCAGTGTCTTTATACGTATTTATGTGCGCGCATTCGTGTTTGATGTCTGATGCCATTGGCCCTACTTTATTTGGGACTGAGTGGGATCGACTCCCACGGATGGTTATGAGAAGAGATGTGACACTCAGAGATAGCAAAAAGGAGGAGGTCGTGCAAACACATTCACACATAAATGCACACCCGCTCACGTGCTAACACATTTCAACCCAATATTCACACAGTTACATTTTTAGGATGCCTTCCTAATGCTCTTTTAACATTTTAACATTCACCAGATTTACATTTGTGCTCAGAAAGCAACTGAAGGAAACTGCGAAAAAGTTGAGACTTTGCAAACTAAACAGATGCTGGAAGCCAGTTGTAAAGCCAACAAGAAGATTGCACTACTTCTTCCTATCCATACCTTATTATAATTCAAAGAGTCAACAATGTAGTGTATGTGTACATTATGAATGAGACACAGAATGTGACATCTCCTTGAATTCATAGGTTTAATATTTCATGGTTCGGAGGCACACCTGAGAGCTGAACATATGACTGAATCAAAACTTAATGTGGAACACGCAATATGCTGAAATGATGAAGTCAGGGGGAGGAGGAGACTGAACAACCGCATCAAGGCTGACGGAGTTGGATAGTAAAACACTGAACTGCAGTCACTTTTTATTTTAAACTTTCTAAAGGATTTAATCCTTCACTGTATAAATAACACATGAAATGAATGTGTTTACTGCATGTTCTCTATATGTTCCTGAATCTGTCCATATACGACACAAATACACATGTGTTATGCATGTTAATCTAATTATAAAGAAAGTCTTTGGTTGTGATGCTTCTGCAGACACTTGGTTGAAGCAGACTCTCACACACATTCACTTTCACCTCCGCAGCGTCTTCCAAACATGTGTTGAACTCACCAGGAGTCGGCCTTATGGAGACGTGTGTGTGTGTACAAGTAGGCCTTCTTGCATGTGTGTGTTCGGCATGACGTGGCAACCCCCTGCCCTGTTCAAACACGGCGTTGGCTGTGCAGGCAGCCTCATCGTCAGGCTTGGCTTGCCACTGGTACACGCTGTGCCTGGCACCCTGCGGAGGGGGAAGGAAGGAGCGCAGCGGGGCCAGGCCGCCTCCAACACCTCTCCCACCGAGCCAAAGGCCCCTCTGGTGGGGCTCTGAACACCAGAACAGGCCCAGGGAGAAATGATAATGAGGACCAAGACTGTGTTACACAGGATAACACGTAGGGACGCCATCACAGGATTCAAACCACACACACACACCAAGATGTAAACATGCAAATATAGAAACATATGCGCACAAGCACGCCTGCTCATAACCAGGCTGGCAGGGATGCAAAAATAATCGAACACACACACAAACTCGCAGTCTAGTTTAGGAGAAGACACTGTCACAAACATTTCATTGTGTTGTCATGTGTCTTTGTTAGTGGTAACGTGTGAGGTCCGTGTTTTCTTTGCACTGCTGGAGATCACTTGGTATTCAGTCTGAGTGGCCAGTACTGTGACAACTTTTCCTAAGTTTCAGGAAGCAACAGTCTGGTAGCTGAGATTAATAATGCTCTCGCCATAGATAGTAGTTTAATTCCAAACTAATCCTTGCTGCAGCTAGATTTTTAGCGACAGCCAAAAACCAAACCACTACTGAGCATTAGATACAACAAATGTGACCGAGAGATCTTGAAAAGTGCAGAAGTGGAATCGTGCTCCAAAAACATTTCAACTGCTAATTTGTGGTCTTATTACACATGTAATTTGTACTGCATGTGCAAGTTGTTGACACACACAGTGACGAGGCTGCACCACCTGAAACTTGTCAACAAAATCATGTTTATGTTTGTTTTACGCATGTTTGGGCCACATGTTTCCAGTTTATTTATTCTTGTCATTCTTGGCATATCTGTCAAATATGTCTTTTCTACACATTCCATATTTAGCGGGGGAATATTTGTAGCATTTGTGTGCAGGAATGAGCAGGAAACTAACCTTGAATTAGTAACGCGCTTGCACACATGAATAATTTGTTCCACCAAATGCACTCATTGCAAATCTACACTGAGATCAGCGCAGCAATGATACAATGAATATATGTTTCTTTAATAACTTTCATTTGAACTCACACATTTTAAAAGCTAAAATGATTGATTTGAGGTAGGAACTAATGTGGACATTACAGGGTATGAAGTATTAATTGTTAGGTAACACATATTAGGTATTCGCTAAATGCAGGTGAAGAGACTGCGACAAAGATCACGTTAAACATGTGAACAACCTGAACACAAAAAAACAAAAGTGTCACATATCGGCTCCAGTGCTGAAGGAATTATGCAGATCCAGCATGTGATTAGGGCATTAGGTAGGAAGCGTATGGCTTGTAGATATAAACCATAGCATGCATGTGTGATTGCTTCGCGAGATGTTAAAGATGAGAGGGGATGAAAATTGGATTAAATTGTGTGTGGCAGCTCACTGTAGGGAGGTAATTAGGGACAAACATTGAGACGCAGAGTCTGATCTCTCCTGCTGGAGGTTAAGTGAAATAGGAGCTGTGAGTCCCAGCGTCCCGGTGGCACAGTGATTAGAATTTCCTAATGTGGGGCTAATGGGATGTCAGCCGGGAGCAGAACCCCAACATAGAACCACTCATAACAACAAGTGGTCAAAGTTCAAGCCTGATTAAAGAGATAGAGAAGAGAAACAGGAAAACATTGTCAGTGTTGATGAACAAGTAGACACTTCTGGGAGTTATGAATCCTGACTATCTGCTGTATTATCGCACCATTCAGAAAACGGGAAGAGGAGAAGTGGGACGTTACTGTTTTGTAGACACATGATTGGGATTTTACAAACAATGCTGGCATTTTATTTTAATAACCCACAGCTTGAAAATGCTTTTGCACAAAAACATAATTTCCCTACCAGCTCTTTATATGCAAAATCAAATATCAACATGTTGCAAATCAGCAGATTTACACATCACATGATAAAAACAATTGTAGACAGATGTCGGATTCATATTTTCAACTGATGATGCTACTATTCTTCCTCCATTACGGCATCTTCTCCTTCTTCCCTAAAGCTCTCATACCTGCTCTTTCTCCAGTTCTGTATCTCTCCCCCACCTTGTTTGTTTTTCTGTGCTCACCCACTCCGGGCCCAGCTTGCATATTTGATCAAACCCTGGTGAGGATGTGATAGCGTCGCTACTTGCCAGTTGTAACGGGGCCTGTGGTTGAAATAACAACAATAGCACTGCAACTTGACTGCCAGCCCCTGATGATGAAACGTCAGGGGGAAACAAAAGCAGCCCCCAGAGCTGCAGATGTTGACGCTGGAAGCTATTTGTTGTATGGAGGTGTTTGTGCGGTAGAGGTGTTGTGCTTTTGTGCGAGTATATTAGCGCGTGTGCATGCATGAACACATGTACTTGCACATTTTTGTGTGTGTGTGTGTGTGTGTGTGTGCATACTGTATATCTGTATGTGTGTCAGTGCTGTGGCCCTGTGGCTATGAGGAACTCAGCTGGGAGAAAGAGTGAGTGCATTCATCCTGGCTCTCAGGGGCCGGGGGCCACACAGGTACCCAACGAGGGGATGAAAGGCTGCTCTGCAGATGTCACCCGCTGGGGTTCAGTGGCCTAGCCAGCAAATGTCATGTTTGGCAGCTGGCACGCTGCTGCTCTCCCACCAGTTGTTGGCAGAGGCGTCTTTTAAAGGATGCTAGAGTGGGATGCAAGCACCGGGAGCGCCCTAATGGGAGCAACATTAAAGAGAGTTGCTGGCTTCTGTCTGTCATAGAACATTAACCTTGTCCTGTTTCCTGCTTCTCTCGGGCAGCTGACGCATATACACTCTCTCTCTCTCTCTCTCTCTCTCTCTCTCTCTCTCTCTCTCTCTCTCTCCTCGTCTTCCCCCAATAACATGCATGCATATCTGCACACAGGAGTACTCTTCATTAAGCTCACAATCTGCATGTTCTAAAACATTGTCTTGTCACAGTATCTGCCTTTTGCTGCTTTGCATAAGATATGGCCGTTCAGTGTCAAAGGTCATGTGACTGGCCAGTGGTTGGTGGACCCTCCTGCTGTCCCACACCCGCTGCAAACAAACGTCACACAAAGCCACACATCCCCATGCACACACACGTGCACATTGAAAACTCAAAGCTTTTTTTTACCAAACACATCCTCCCCAAGACATTATTATGTCTGTGTTCTCAGAATAAGATTAAAGTGATAGTAAATTATATAGAGTACTTCCAATTGCGTACATGTCGAGCTCAGCCTACAGATGTTATCCCAGTTTCAGCAAAATATTTTCTCCCTGTGTTCCATGTGTGTACAATAGAGCAGGGTGATGTGTGTTTTGTTCCTTCTAGTCACGCAGTAATTCCATTGGCATTGACAATACTGTTCCAGTTGTTGGCCTTTGTGTTAATTCTCACCAGGGCCTGTACATGAAAATCCCATTTGTGCAAATGCTAAAAGAAAGGTCAGTTTCCCACTGTAGAATTGCTATTTAACAACACATCAATCCTTCCATAAAACAAGAAAAACACATGAGGAAAAGGCTGACGCTTTTGTTTGTGCTTGTGTGTGTGTAAGTTACTGAGTGAGTGAGGGAGTTCTTTAAAATCTAAATAATTTTCTGTTGAGTCATTAATAAGAAACATACTGTATTTGGAAAGAAGGATGAATCAATGGGTCCACTTACTCAACAAACTACATGTAAGGATTGCCTGACATTTCCATTGACGCGCCACTGGCTCTATTTCCTTTACCCTGCCAGTCTAAAAGAATGGTAATGTCCATGTAAAGGTTTGTGTTTTGCAACATCTGTGAATCATTACTCTGAATTTGACTCCCCCAAATAAAGACAACTGGCAAACAAAGTCTGCAATGCCATGTCCATATATAGTATTATTCAAAAAAGATGATGTTATGGTACAACTAAATATTTCTTTAGGTTTGCTCCATAACAGATGCATTGTTGGAGGGAAAGTTAGATTCATACATAATGAGTCATAGCTGCATATATGATAAATGACACCGAGGCACCCCTACTGTTCACCACTAAAATTCAAAACACAGGACTGTTACTCATTTTTATTCCTAAATAAGTTCCTTATTAGATAAAAGTCAAAAGTAAATAATAATTGTCTGATACGGTTAGAGGAATAACTTGATATTGTGGGAAAACGTTTTTTTTTTTTACTCTCATGTTGGCACAGTGAATATGAAGTTACGGCAAGCAGCCGGTTAGCTTAGCTTAGCATAAAGAAAGGAAATGGGGAACAAGAAAGCCTGGGTCTATCTACCAACACCTCTATTCCTCACTGATTTGCAATCTATATCTCGTTTGTTTAATCCGCACAAAAAAGTGTAAAAACATATCTGTGTGGACTATTTCTTGGTCTCTATGATTCTGTTATGTGCTGTCGAAGAATGTTCTATTAAAGTCTTTAGACGTGCTGATGTCCAGATTTCCTTTTTGAGAGAGCCAGACTAGCTGTTTCCCCCTGTTTCCGGTGCTAAGCTAAGCTAACAGGCTGCTAGCGGTAGCTTCTTATTTACAATACAGACATGAGAGTGGTATAGATCTTCCTGTCTTTCTAAGTTTAGAAGCATAAAAATGTCAAATGTCATAATGTCATAATGTACATATAATACCTCCAGTTTATATCGTCACAAGATTACTGATTGGGCCTTTAAAGAGCCATTTGTGTTACAGATAGAACTCAGCTCAAACTCTTCTGCTCTTTGTCTTAAGATTTACTGTTTTACAATGTGTGCTGACAATTCATACACATACACATATGTACTTTACATGCATATACACATAAACACGCACATACTTGCAAAAATATGCACACGCTCACACACACACACACACACACACACACACACACACACACACACACACACACACACACACACACACACACACACACACGCACGTGCCAAGTGGACAAATCACACTCAGGGGATTTGGATGCATGCAATTAAGATTATGATCAATGACAAGTCAATCATGTGAGCCTGTTCTCCTCTCCCTTCCCCAACTCAGCAATTATTCTCCAGCTGGTGGGGTCTGCCCTAAACCATTGGAGGAGACATTATACTCCTCTTTTTCCATCATTTATTTTTCCTACTGCCTCCACCCCTGCTCCTCCTCCTCCTCCTCCTCCTCTTCCTCCTCCCTCCCTCTCTCTCTCTCTCTCTCTCTCTCTGTCTCTCTCCCCCCCTCCCCCGACTTCTCTTACAGAGCAGTGTGCTTTGTCCCCTGCTCCTCCTCTTCTCCATCATCTCTGTGGAGCAGTTAGCTCTGTCAGTCACATCTGACAGCTTGGGGCTTTTCACCATTAGCCCCTGGCCTCCCAGCCTTCAGAATCCATGTTAGGTCAGAACCCCCCCCCCCACCTGTGGGACGGATTTAATGTTCCCCTCATCTGAGCATTGAAACTTTAAACTGCCAGCTTTGAAAGGATGATATATGGTTTGTTATAGCCATCACTTGAAAAAGTTGCTTTGTCCACCAGTGAGAACTGTGTGTAATGTACACAGACAACAGAAGGAGAGGAGCTGCACCTGTCCTCTACCCTGTTTTGTTCTTTTCTGTTGGCAGCCCAAACATGCTGCTTTTCACAGTTTCTCAGGTACATTCGCTGCTGTGCTACCAACTGCACTGAATAATAGTGTTCTGTGTGGCTGTGTACGTTGAAGAGAGGCATGAGCTCGGCTCTGCCCATTATTCATAATAAGCTGGCGGTCCTGCCAGCAGAACCATCGCTCCCGTGCTATCTGAGAGCAGATAAAGGAGGCAGGTGTGAGGAGGAAATTAATGTAAATCCATCAGTCTTCAATTAGAGCTCTGCTCACACCCAAAATAAAGACTCCATCTCAAACCAATAGGACCCCAGCTTTATTCACATCCCAAGCCCACCTGCACAACCACAACAGCAGCCGCAGCCCTACTGTGTAAACATTAAGGAGCTATATAATGCAATGTTTAATGATGAGAGAGCATGGGATGTGTGATATGTGCAGGTGCAGGGTGTTATCTAGCTCCCGAGCTGCAGCGCTGGTGTACACGGTTGTCCATTAGGCTCCCAGTGTGTGGCTGGGATAATTCTGTGTGCCTGGAGGTGCCGGGTCAGAGACTCTCCATGGACTTTGGGCTGGGGGAAGAACTGCAATTTAACCTAATTTGGTTCTAATTACAAAGACAGGAAGTCCACCTGCCACACATACGGCTGTGTTCTCCTCCCCTACAAGGTTTGGAGAGAGGGGGGAGAGAAGGGGGAAGGGGATGAGATGGGAGTTTTTTTCTTTTATCTTGTGTCCTTCTGTGCGGTACAAGAAGTCCCGTCGTCACACAACATATACAGTGCCGTCACAGCTGATACCAAACTGAATATTTTAAATACCTGCCTCAACAATAAATATCTGAAAAGCAAATAGCCCATTAGATAAGACTTTTAAGGAGCTCTGGGAGATGTCAAAATGAATGTTATCTGACAAGAACAGCTTTGATGTGTATCTCTTGGTTTTCGACTGGGTAAGATCTACATCTCATTGTTATTAGTTTCAGGAGTTTTGGTTTGTTTGGCTATTGCTGGGACTAATGTTAGCCATAACAGCTTGCCACAAAGAATTTGTAGAGTTTGAACATGATGCTGAGTTCTCCTTCAACACATGACGTCATCATGGTGAGGTTTTATTAAAGCATGGAAAGAGCTGGTGAATGAAAACCAGACCTTATAGTTACATGCTGTCGTCCTGGTTCTTGTTGTCTTGGTTTCTGCTTTGTTCAGCTCTGGCTATTAAGTCGCATCTGAAAAGCAGACTTCCTCTCTGCTTTTACTTTGTCTGTGGTTGATATTATTCTTCAGGAATAACAAGTGGGCAGATAAAATAGAGTTAACGCATCATTCAAGTGGTTCTGTTTAAGCCTATCATGTATATTTTACTATTTTCAAAATGATAACATAAGTTCAGAGACTAATTTCCAGCAATACTTGTCAGGCAGCCAGTTAATTCTATTTATTTCACTACGTCATTATAGGATATGGCTGTCGAATGTTATTTTTGTTGTCAACAAATCCCATCAAAACTTTTCAACTTCCCGCTCACATATGGCTCACAACCCCAAACCATTCACCCTGACTGAAGAAGTACATCTTTAAATATGTTATGCTAATATATACTTTAATAAAAAATGTAAAAAACTTCAAAGAAATAGCTGAGCACTGTCATTCTTATCAAGCTTAGTAAAATAGTGCATAATGCAAGTAAATACAGTTCAAAGTAAATAAAGTTTAAAGTTTTTGGTTCATGGTAATTAAAGAACATGTCACCGAGTGCAACAGTTTTGGGGTGACAATGGAGGTTTATGGGACGGAACATATAAGCTATATCTTCATAGAGTTAATTCAGAGTTTGGTTTTTGTTCTTTGTCAACAACACTTAAACAGAAATTGGAAACGTGCTAACCAGCATTAGCATTGCAAGCAGGGGCCTTTTTGAAAACTCTCCCTGATTAAGCTGACGTATCACATTTAAGCATTGGCTGCTGAACAGCAACCTTTCTAATCCAAGATACTGATTATTCTTGGTACATTCAATACAAAAGATGCAAATAAATTCAGCCGTCCCTGGCCTCACTTTGAGCCTACGTAGCTTTGCAACTGGCAAAGCCTACTGTGGCTTACTTCTATCAGGCCTTATCAGCTGACCAGATCCCCCAGTGGTGTTAATGGCAGGCTCTGGTGGTGTAAAGCTCCCTAACAAGGAACCTGATTGTTCCGTTAATGTGTTACTTCCTGTTGGAGTCACTGCTCCGGAATGGAGCTGAGTGGCCAGTGCCGGAAGAAATCCCCACATCAGAGCGATCGCAGGCCGGCCAGGGTTTCACTTAGCCAGCCAGCCAGTCAGCTTCCAGATTGAGGAGATGGATTTCACTAAAGCAGTCTGTGTAACCTGCCACCCAGTCTTAGGAACCTGGTGGTCCAAATCAAGTTGGGCCACATTACACAGAGGAGTTGATACCAAGGAGTTAACAGATTTCACAAGTCCATATGGTTTTGCAGTTATAAATATGGGTAAAGTAAATGCTAGATTAAAAAAAATATTTTAAGCATATGCAAATATGTGCCTCATATACGATACACTTCACCTCATTTTGGGAAGCAACATGACATTGGCTTACAAATGTCTTATAAGTGTTATTGCTATGTGCCATCTGAGAAGTGGTGACTGTTGCCACTATGAATTCCTCAAGCTTATTGCTCCACTCTCGGATTTACACTCTGTGCACAACTTTGATCTCGAGGTATTAAAGTCAATAGTAACCAAACAGGGTGTGGCGTAGAGCAGGGGCTTATGGGGTTTTATACCCTACTCTACATGCAGGGAGCTATCTGAGACCAAACAGAGGCAGCATGGGTGGAGGTGAGGAGATGATGGGCTAGAAAACTGTGAGTGAGAAAGAGAGAGACAAAACAGAGACTATCTGGCTGATGATTGTAGTAGCAGGTCAACTCCTTGGCAGAGAAAGTGCTGTGTTGTTATGGCAATATGCCTTTTTACCCACCCAGGAGTCATGGGCCAGGGCGTCAGCGGTGAGTGTTGTTTAAGAAGCAGTGGAGATCAGGGCCTTAATCAGTCAGCACTGATACAAGGGTGAAGAGTGGGAATAGAGCCTGGGGCTATTTGGAACCGGACACACACTCCCACACACCCTTACAAACACAGCATCTGATACATGGACAAATTAGATAAAAAAAACTAAGCAGAATTTGTGTCTGGCGTGATTAGCTGAAATTCAGCATCGTTCTTAGTTACGAGGAAGGGAATTTGAAGAGCAGATTTCAGCAATAATGGCTCAATGCATTAACATTTAAGCCTCATTTCCCCCGTGAAGAGGATCAGCACGTTGCTCGTATGGCTCAATATGTGCAACTCCTGTTGGCACTCTGTTGTAGCTGCAAAGAAGTAAATAAGAGGAAACTTGTGAAGTTTGCCCAAATTGTGTCTTTTTTTCCCTCCAAGGCTCTAAAAGTCTGAAGAGGAAATCTATCTTGAAGTTATGTTACGAAACTTAATAACTGACCGACCATCTGATTCACACCCGTTCTGTCCAAGACGTGGCACATATTTATTTCCAGCAAGTGATTGCATCAAATTTGTCCTGTTTTTAACTTTGTTAGAAAAAAACATGCTTGGCGGATGCGCGGCACACACTGGTGGCTGCAGGGAGCCAAAAGCACTTTATTTATGTTTGGATGGCAGCGGGCGCTCAGTTCTGCTTGGCACAGACGTGTGCTGTGGTCTTTGGCACCTCTTTGCATCCCTCCTGTCCCCCCGACATACACTCTCCCCATCTCTATTGGGCCTCTGTAGCGTCTTGTGTATGTGTGTGTATGTATGCATTTGCATGTGTTTGGAACTATGCATGTATGCTGTGTGCTCCTGTTTACGTGTTCTTTGAACTACAGTTAAAATATTTTCTACCCTGAATATCACATAGATGAGACAGCAGGAAGGCCTTATATACATTTTTCATGGACTCTTTTATCTGTATTTTTTCATAAAGAGCTGCTTTAATTAAACATGAGAAGTTTTTCAGAAAGTGGTTTTGAAATTGAAACTAATCTCCAGTGCACCTAAGGTCATGGGACTGCGAAGCTCAAAGTTCCAAGAAGAAAATGCTACATGAATTAAGATGAATACATATGCCAGTGGCTAATCTTTTACTTTGAGACTTTGCTACTTGAAACTTACTTAAGATGTCACATGCAGGGCATGAGTGACTCATGTAGTAATGCCAGCCAAGTGCAAATTCTAATCTTCCCTCAGCTCTGCTTATGCAGGAGAGAGCACTCTGCCAGGGCGTCCACTGAGCACAGCCATTCCAGAAGTCCAAAGTTACAAGGTCGGTGTACATCTGCTGCCGGCAGAACCTAAAGTAAGCAAATATCCCCAGGTCTATACCCCAACAATCTCATTTATTATTTTTCCTCTACCTTCCCAGCGCTTTTCATTTTACCTCAGGGAACCAACTGACCCTCACTTGCTATATAAATATATAATTTATATCTCATATATTTATAAACCAAGGCAAAGCCAGCCACCTTAAAAGGAAGAAAGTCCTTTTTCCTTGTGCCGGAGCTCTGCTGAGTCTGTTGAGGCTCAAACCGAGGATCCGTCGCCTGGGTTTCCTCAGTCCGGATCAGCCAGTGTAGCAGAGGGCTGGGAAGAGAGTGATTCTGGTCAGGCAGGCAGGCCATCCGCGGCCAGATAACGGCTGATACTGGGACTAATTTGGTCATGTGCAGGGCTGCCGGATGACGAGGGGCTGATAAAGAAAACATGGCAGATAGACAGCTGGGCTGGTGGAGGAGGATGTGAACTCTCCAGATCCTTGCTGGAGGATTTTAAGTGTCCTGAGCCTGTCTGTCTGTCTGTCCATTCATCTGTCCACTGTCTAATCTATAAAATGAAATACATTATTGAACTAAAATATCTGCATTGGCTGATGAATTTGAGTTGGCAACGTGTGTTCTCAACATTTTTCATACATTTGTCAAATTAACTCATTCACATGTTTTTCCGTTTGCACTTTGCCAACACCGGCATGTAGCTGATTGACATCTCAGCTGCACAAGGGCAGCATATAGAGCTCTGCAAATCACCAAACCAGGCTGATGGATGGATAACAATCCCCAGCGGAGGAACTGCTGTGCTGGAAACATACGGCCGGCGGAGTATGATTACGGAGCAGCAGCACAGTTTGAGAAGCCCTGCCGGGGTCATATGGTTCTGACAGTCCTGGTCTGCTTAGGCTAACACAGAGCCTGTTGCCTGGCCTAGAGAGGGGAAAGACAGAGAGATAGTGTGTGTGGCGGTGTGTGTGTGTGTGTGTATGTGTGTCTGTGTGTATGTAGATTGGCTCCCGGAAGAGCAGCAGTGGCTCAGTACTGCAAGGAGGCTGCTGGGAAATGTCTGTGTCACTGGTGTCACCCAGGCAAGGCAGATACACAGAGCAGCAGTCACGGACACATTCTTGGCCCGGGCCGATCTCCAAACACGCTCGCTACCACGATTCCCCTTCTCGCACTTTCAAGCTTTCACTCTGCTTCCTCTCCCCTCACTCACAGATGCTCTCTGTCTCTTTCTCTCTGGCATCGACAGTAAAGCTCTCTTGCTCCTTCTGCCTCTGTCAACAAACACACACACTTTCACGTGTCTTTTTATCCTGGAAATTTAACTCAATTGTGGGGAAAAATGAATTCTGAAGACTCTTGAATGTTCGAATATCATCCAGAAAGTGTTTTTTTTTTTTTTACTATTATTTCTTTAAACATTTTTTTTTTTTTTTTTTTTTAAACACTACAATATCATTGTCTTAGGTTGTTTAGCTTGGAATCATTCGCATCCTCTATTCTCCATTGTTATACTCTGTTGTCCTCTGTGATTCAGTCTAACCCGTTCAGTGCAGTGCAGGCAGAGCAGCCAAATGCAGATAACTAGCACCCCCTTTTGAAAGTGCACACTTGACCAGAAAAATAAAATCCTCTATCATTCTCTTTAAATCATGTTCGAAGCTCATGAGCTTACTGTGAATATCTAGATTGGACTGTCTCACTGAAATGAATGGATAGACTGATGAGCTGAATTAGCGATTAATTGGGATTTAAATGTTTACCACATGAGGTTGTTTTGGATTGACCTTTTATGTACAATGTGTGTATGTGATGCATGCGAGAGAAAACAACAGCTTAGCTTTGATTAATATGGATTAGGAGTCTTACAACTCATAATTCACAAACTGAACAAAAACATGTTTGCTAAAACGCTAATTCCTCTCAAATGTGGAAAAAAAAATAAGAAAAATAATTACTGTCTAAACGTGTTGTTTTAGCTGAAATAACTATGACTTAATATCACATAAATAATGTTACCCGTGTATTAATGAAGTATAAATCAGATTCCTGAGAAGTTGTTTAATCCTTACTTTGCAGAGGAGTCGGTATTAAAGCTGCCTACTTAAATTGCCATGAGCAATAGTCAGTGATTAAAACAGCAGTATACAGTTTAGAAAGTAAGTGCAACTCATTAAGGGGTGTAATGTGGATTTTTTCCTCCTAAATCAACATGCACACTATGTGATACACTTTATAAATCAAACGTGCTGAATCAAACTATCTCACAAGATGTATCTTTTAAGAAGATCATCATTTGATGTGATTTTGATGCATTTTATATCAATTGTTTGTTCATATGAGGACATTTTCTACTTCTTTAGCCTTATTTTCTAATGTCGTTTAGTGTCAGACATTGAATGCCTGTCTCTGTCTTGATAAAAGTTGTCATGTTAACGCCAGGGACAGCGATGCAAATAATTACAGGACTTTATTGTTTTATTCCTGGAACATGTCCGACATATTATGCTTTTCATTTTTTTCAAATATATTTTTTTGTCAGTGAACCAAACAAAAAAAAATAGCTGCTGATCAGTTGGTCTGATTGGACGCCTGTTTGATGAATGTCCCAGCCATACACATGCTGGATCAAACATGCCAGTCATTGTTTTGCCATCACAATACACATATACATCCATCTATTCATTCATCTCTGTCCATCCATCCATAGATACATACTGCACTGTACATCCAGCCAGACACATTTCCAGGCAGCTCGTAAGAGCCCCAGGAGTTCGAGCTCTTACACCAGAGAGCGGTGTGGGAGAGACCCGATAAGCAGCTCAGACTGGATCAGTGGTAGCAGGAGGGGAGCATGGGAGCTCCTTACACCCCTCCTTTCTCAGTATCCTCTATTCTTTCGCCCTTTACATGTGTTTATACCCCTACTCCTTGATCTGTTTCTTTAAGAATCACTGAATATTTTTCATGTTTTTCCTTACATCCGTATAGCTTTCCTTTAATGCTCATTTTTGCCGCTTGCAACATGCATTTCCAATCTTGCTCAATGCTTCCTCCACCTCCTTTGTCTCCCCCATCACTTTCATATCAACCTCTTCCTCCGCCTAATCTCCCGTCTGTTTGCAACCACCTTCTCATTTGAGCCCCTCTCAATTCTTCCTCGATGCTTTGCGAACACAACTAGTTTCTACTAAGAGTTCGAAGGCGTTGGAGGTCAAAGAGGAGACGGAGGGGCCGGGGAGTGAAAGGGAGGGAAGGGGAGGGCTGAGTGAGTGTTGAGCTGGTCGGTCGGTCAGGTGCAGCGCCACCAGTGATCATTAGGGTTACAGCTGCCCGGACCAGATTGTGTGCTGCCTGCACCAGGCGAGATGTTTTGCCCAGGGAGAAGAGCGAGCATCTGTCTGTCCCTCCCCGTAGACAGCAACCTCCTACCAGCCTGTCCAACTCAACCCAACTGGTAACAAGGTCACCCAACTCTTACTTTCTCTCGCTCGCTCACGCACACCCACTCTGAGCTACTCTGTACTTCTTTTCCTGTTTTGCTCACTCCCTCCTTTACACACACGGCTCCTCTCCCTCCCTCTCTCTTTAGGACAGGTTGTGAAAGCAGCAGGCCCTTAGTGCAGTGCAGATTGCAAAAAAAAAACGAGTGCATGTGATATTTGGACTGAAATGAATTTTATGTGAGCTCGATGCCAATGCACATAGCATCATAGAACAGCTTTTCGTTTTCAAACTGTAGAGACTGTTTATTTGTTATCTGTGCCCAATGTTAATTGCATGGTTTGATCCTTGTTGATAACGGGACACTTTCATCATTTGAAGAGGACTGGCTCCAGCAACTTAAGTGCTATTTTTTGTACCTTTCTTTTGCAACCATTGTTTCTCCTTATCTTATCAAATAAAAATTATAATTATAACAAAACCCAAAGGGGAACTTGCAGCTCACTACATAACTGACATCCTTTAACTTCTATTTAAAGACTTTGCCTGAGAACATGTTGAACCGTCTTAAACCAAAATGTATTGAAATGATTATTTTATAAGTTTTGAGTGCACAGCCTGTTAGCTCAGCACAATGATCGTAAAGCAGCTAGCATGACTAGTGTGAATGTTAAAAACTCCCTCTGCCACCACCTCTAAAGATCACTTATTAACATCTTTGTTTCTTGGCCGGTCGCTGTGACTTCCTGGAGCCGGGTCGTCATTGTGAGGTCACCAGGCAACTAGTGGAGTCTCCAGAAGAATTGTTTCTATAAGTATAGACCATCTCAAAGTAGAAGGTATTCTATAAAGTCCTACTCTACGACAGAAGATTATCAAAGGATCAGTAATCTTAAACTATTTATAATTGTTTGAGAATATGCAAATGAAATGTAAGCATGTTTGCAGAGTGTAATAACAGTATGCAGTATGCATATTTTGTATTGGAAATATGTGCAAGCTAATTGGCAACAACACAACATTGACATTCAGATGGTGTGCATGTAAAGCTCTTGATACAGAGGGTCTGCTGTTTATGCTCAAATCATCAGCTTCCCACCAGATTATTTGGGAAAATCCTCAGAGGAGTGATTTCTTCTTTGGTTGGTTGCCAGGCGTCAGCATTGTTTGATAGGGTTTGGGGTAATTTGCTGATTGAAGGCATTAGGTGATGGCTGCTAATCTCTGTGATCTAGCTTTGTTCATGGACTAACAACAAGGTTGTATGAGGAGAGAAAATATTACGAGGCAACAAATAACATATGGCCTCTGTTGTTAATCTATCAAACACAGAGCTCCCTTGACAACAATAAACAGTTAATGAAAATGTAGAATATTTAGCACCACATGATTCTTTTCACAGCAATCTTAAATTCGTATACATAACACTAACTTTTAACAGGCAACACATTTGCTATCAGTCCACTGGCTGTCGGGGTTAGAAAGCAGTGAAACCTTTAATTCATTTTGACAGCATCATCTGTACTAAATTGTCAGCCAGACTGAATGAGCTGAGCCAGGAGCTGACGGAAAGGGGCTGAAACAGGTGTGACACCAACTTTCTGCCTCACAGGAGACGATAAAGCCCTTGGTCAAGGGCACAGCACCTGGGCCATTGTTTTATCACACAAAATAGCTTTTAAGTGCAAATTTCCACTTGGTCCTAAAGGAGACCTGGCCTCTGCACTTGCTTTACTCATCTGAACCAATATGTGATCCGTTCTCATTTACATAATGGGTATAATGGAAATGAGGGGCCAGCTTTGTGTCAGCCCAAGACAAAAAGAAGAAAGAAAAAAGGGAGGCAGACTGATGCCATTCAGTTGAACTGCATCTGTACAACACAAAGGTGTGATATCTTGAGTCTCATTTGACCACTTTTAATTATGATCAGAGGTTATATTGAGCACTGCCACTCTCATGGTCTGACAAAGGCCTTGTAAGTGGCTGATAAATGTTGAATAATCAAACAACATGGGGACAGATGACGTAAGCGCGCGCCTGTCTATACATCCTTCTCCTTTGTTAGCTGCTAATAGGATTTAGACCGATTTTTCATTACAAAAGCTTCTTCTTTACTTTTCAGGCTACCGTTTGACACGGTGCGACTTAATGAGATGGCGACAGCTTTCAGTCTTGTAGAGGGGCTGGGTTCTTCTAGTTATTTTATGCTGACTGCGTTGCACTCTTGTTGCATCATATGTTTTCAAGTTTCATTTCTCAGTCTGCCTAACAAGAGATAGCTGAGTGAGGACTTGGCAGTTGAACTAGAATTAATCCCCATGAGGAAACAGATTATTCTGTGCCACTCAACTATCAAAACTTTATCTACTGTGTAACTGCAATTGACCAAACTGTATATGCATGCAACACAGCTGCTGATATGGTTATGTATCAATTCTATTGCGGTCCAGGTTACAATGTGTTCAGACACACAACAGTGCCCCAGGATCTGCTTGATGCTCAAGGCAATGTTCGCAGTCTCCAGAAGTTCTGCAGACAGAAGTAACTGCTGAAAGAGTAAAGTTGAGAAAAAAAGAGTTTGAAGTTCAAAGGGTACTCAGTCAAAGTGTGAAACAGCTATCTGAATTGGATACTATGCCATTGGATGCTATACTTAGGGCAAGCTAGTTTCCTTTTAGCAGGCCTACATTTAACTACTGCCTTTTTCAGATAGTATAACAAACTCAACAAACTCACTAAGATGTTGGAGCAGCAAAATATATAATTAAATTACAATAAACAGGTCAGAAACAGGTGGTATATTAGTTGTATTTAAAGCTAGCTGTCCCGGTCTGGTTTAAGCTAGCTGCAGTGCAGTCACTGTCCCAACTCTCTTGGCCACCAAGTTTTTCTTTTGCACCTTTTACTCCTTTATGTATTCATTAACAACAACAACAAAAAAACAGGATTGTTGTTTCGAGTTTGAGCTAACTGATGTGGCTTTCTACATCTGTGTCTTACACTGTCATGTGTATTGCTCTGCAACACATCTGCACGGTGGGCTCTGTGGCTGGGACTCTAAACTGTCAGCAGTGGTGCACTGCAAATAACAAGACATCACTGCCCGCGTCAACGTATATGCATCCTTACTATGACTCATTTCTCTTCTTCAGTTAACCACCGCCAGCTTTTCTGTGACCTGCAAACGGCATTTGTGGTGAGACAGTGCACCCTAGACTGAAGAGCAGTAGAAATTCTATCTCAGTGCATAAAATGACATATGGGTGATAAAATGTTATTGTTTGACTATGACATGCAATTATAGTCATCGCCTGCAATCAGTGATTGGGGATTTTAAGCACTCCCAGTTGAAATAAAGTATGAGAGCCAACAAGAGCTGCATTTTATTTATTTTGACAATGATACAGCATATCTTGATATAATGTTATATTTGAGTTGATATTTTAGATGCATCATGTTTTTTGTGTGTACTGTAAGTGAATCCATCCATCTCTCTCTCTCTCTCTGACTCATACATACTTATACACACAGTTGCAAAATAAGAGTAAACGATTCCTATTGAGAAACAAATGGACCAGAGCTCATTTTAGATGTCTGAAAATGATTTCTTCGCTGTTTTCCATTGGGAAACATCATTATAAGATACGTACGCCAAAGTGATATTTCCAGTAAGCCACTACTTGCTTTCTCTGTCTCTTTCCCCTTGCCTTGCTGGCACTTAGGCACAAAGGTATTTACTTTAGTTTAATCTTCTTGAGCTTCCTACAACCAGGCAACACGTCCAAATAAATTCTTACATGGACAAATACACAAAGAGGCAAAACCCTGTCGCCTTGTTCTCTACGAAGGTAGATTATCTGTGAATGCACGGAGAAATTTCTCGGGGGATGCTTTGGCGCCGAGTAATAAAACTCGAAGAGCGTTGCCTTTGCCAAGCTGAGACATCTGGTCACCTTATCACAGATAAGTGGGGGTTAGTCCTGGCATCTGCTAGAATTAATCCATTTTGCAAACACAGTTATCCTAATCTCCTAAATATGTCATTCCACAACTGTACAAAGCAGTAGGTATATGTTCACCTTTCCTTCTCCAATGTGCACAAGATTGATCAAGGCACACTTCACTGCACCGTGTCATGAAACGTGAACACGGTATAGAAGTGGAAGACAAAAAGAGGTTGGAAATCGGTGTCACAACCTGCACCTGGCCAACTATTTGCTGGTGCCCAGTCTGGTCTACTGCTAGCCATCTAACATCCCTGCATGAATATTCATGTGGGCGGATTTCTCTTTTGTTGCCTGCCTAGTCAGCAGTCACAGAACACATGGTGAGTGTTGGCAGCGCCCGGCCTAGGTAGAGGGGCCGCGGACGGAGGCAGTGGCAGGAACCAGGACCTGTGAGGCTGACTGACATTTCCATCTGTGGCGAGGCCTGGTAATTATCGGGGAGAGGAGCGCCCGCAGCAGCGCGCCATCTGCTAGGGGAGATGGCTCAATGAGGTATGAGCACGAGCGGCACTCCGTCGGGCCACTGCCTGCCTCTGACATGAGGGCTCGCATCTGCTACCGAGGAGCCGGGCCGCCCAACACAGCCTGCCTGCCTGGCCGAGAGAGGGGGCTGACAGGAGGGAGGAGAGCAGCCAAGAGCCCCCCTGACCCCCTCCACCCCCACCGCCATCACTACCACCACTGCCCTGCCAAAGGCACACTTGACAAACAGCAGAGCCCACTCACAAGTTTTCATGCAGATCTCATCAAGTTGTTGGTTGGTTGGAAAGGATGCGTCTTAGTTCCAGTTCTTGCTGAGGAATCCATCATTGTTATTTTCAGTGTCAAAGAATGTTGGAATAGACATACAGTGTGAGGTGTATTATACAATATGCATTTTTGGCAGCGGATCACTGAGCTCAGTGGAGATATTCTCTACTGGTGTGCTTGTTACCAGGATTTGCTTCTGACTCATTTGTGAAGCACAGCTCTCTGAGGTTGGCCGGCTGTGGGAGCCCGGCACCCTATCACACAGCCTCCTCACACACCTGGCAGGTGTGTGTGCCTGTGTGTAAGTGCCTTTGCCTGTGCGTATGTGTTCCTCATCCCGTCATGGTAGCTCTCATTTTGCGCACAGCATGGTTAGTCCAACTGTGGTTCTGTTATTGCACTCTTCCCACAGACATAGGCACGCACTTATAGAGCCACACACCAACATCCCATTAACAATGAGCACAGCGCGCAGGCCCACTGCTCACTGAGCAGTCAAGATGGCTAACCACTGAAAAAGACAGCTGTGTGCATGATTGTGTGTTTGTGAGGTGTGAAACCAAGATAGTTTCTGTTTCGTGGACTATTCTTGTTTCGCTTAAATGTGAGCTTACATTTTTAGAGATTTTAGAGATACAGAGCTACAACGATTGTTTCACGTTTAGGGCACAATCAGACCAACAAAACACATTTCTGAGAGAAATCAGCTCATTTCCAAGGAGTCACTGTGATGACTGGATTTGTTGTGAGTAAATTTGTGCGCTGCTTTTAGGTAGACTAGAGTCCAAAATGGAGGAAGCTATCATATTAGCTGTGTCATGTTTATGTTTATGTTTATGTTTAACTAGTCACATCAAACAGTAGCCACTGGTGAAAAACTAAACGCTTGATGTTAAGACTAAAAGAGGCCCATTTCTTACAATGCAAAAGTAAAGCAGTGTATCTGTGTCAGTTTCTATAACTTGCTAAATTTAATTTTACCTCTTCCTGTTTGAGTTCTTCAACATCTGTCAAGTCCCTGACAAGTTGTTGTGGAAGTTGTTTTTACCTTTGTGGATCAGTGTTTTCATACTGGCCTCGTGGCTCTTGCATCACTTATTATCACTTGAGATTTACTCTAAAGGAGAGAGAGAGAGCTGGAGGTAGCGAGTGAAAGAGCATGAGAGAGAGAGAGAGCGGTAGGAAGGGAGGGAGGAGAGAGAAGCGCATCTCTTCATCGCAGGATTGTATCTGACTGTTTGGACAGATTGGTAGAATTCAAAATGCAGCAGGGGCCTGTGATGTGGCAATAAAGCGTTTGCCTTTGATCCCGCCTCACAATTTTTTTCTTCCCTGCACATGTGCACGTCAAAATCAATTAGATCAACTCTGAAGAGGCAAGGCAGCTGCGCATCCGCACAACAAACCTTTGCATCACCTTAGTTTACCAACAATCTGGTTATTACTCTCATTGTCAACTCATTGATACAAACTCCAGCACTGCCATCACCTGCACACACAACAAACTTCAAGGTGTGTAAAAGATGAAATGGTACACAAATAGAATATCCATCTTAGCAGACAGAAACACATGCTTACATCCTAGCCGCAGCTGTCAATTACCTACAAAAAAACCCTCTTTGATAAGAAAAATTTGAATTTCCCTCCTCCCTACACTTGGAGTGGCTTTTTCAGATGTCGTAGCACTTATGAGAAATTTGTGACAGCATCAACAGCGTCTATTCCCCATTCAGCAGCATTAACTCTGTGCCATGTGTCTAACAAACGGAGGCCATTCTGGAGCCCTTAATGACAAGGCTGCTCCGCTCCTCTCCTCTCCCCCTCGCTCTTTTCAAATTGCTCTCTAAATGAAGTACAGCTGTGTGGACCAGGTGCTGCCATCCCCCTTTCAGAAAGAACAGGAAATTATGAAATCCCCAAATCCTTCACAAATGGCGGGTTAGGGTTGAGGGAAGGTTGGAGAACGTCAGCTCAGCTTGCCTAGTCTGTAGCTACATGTCTCTTGTCGGTGGATGATCTTTCAATCGCGTTCATTGTCGAACTTTCTCCATCCACCGCTCCGATCCAGAACACTTACAAGTGTCGGGGCATACAGCGGCTGTGCTGATAGCTTCATTCAGTTCAGTATCGTTTTGACTGATGGTATAATTTTTGGAAACATGTATTCATCCTGGTGGGTGGATCTTATCCATGCATACTTTGGGGAGCAGCACTGCATTTGTGAATTAATGCCTGATGTTAGGTGGGTTGCAATTACTGAAAATATTCGTTTTGCATTTGTGTGGTCTGGAGGCTTCTCTTGATTACAGATTTAACATTTTTATCAATCACATAAACTGTGTTAAAGGTTTATGACTAGGCTGACAAATAAATGTCAAAAAAAGAACACTGTGTTATCCTTTCAAATTAAGGTTTTACTTAGAACCTGCAGGAGCTCACAGAGAATCCGGCTAATATCCAGAGCTGTGTTTGTTCCCTGTGTTCGAGACAACAGAAAGAGCACAACTGCTGAACTAGGCCTCCTGCTCAGGAGACTGTCAATGTGCAGCTGTCAATGTCTCCATAAAGCCCCATATCCATAATAGACAAAGCACTCATCAAGCCTCAGCTTCATCTGGCCTCCCAGATGCCCCATCACCAGGGGCAAATCCCATCCAGGACTAAGCGCCGCACCATGCAGCCAGATGTGAGCTGGCAACATGGCCGTGGGGTCAACACATGGCAAAGGTAGACCCAATAAATGAATTATACTCTGATTATCATAAATGTGGCATCTGAGCATGCCGCCTGTGTATAGAAGGGAAATGCTGGGACATACTGTATCGGTTTCACCGCTGCCACTCAAACACACAAATACAGACACACAATGCGTACAATTTCGTCATGTTAGTGTCAAAATGCAACATATCGAACTCAAGTATCGGTTAATATATTTTTATTTCATTTACACAGTACTCAAACTTTGTACAAGGAAATTACAGGGGGTAACATGATAGAGCCAAAACATATTTAGGATTCTCAAAATGATTCCATGCCATATGCCCTGTATTTGTACATAATTCCACAATGTTCTAGGTCGCTCCCCCAAACATATTCTGTTTCGTCACATGCCAAAAAGACCTTTTTCCCCCCAACCCTCCCTTCGTCGGTTCGACACGTTTGCATGCGGTATCTGGCTGCCCTGGCTCCCTGTCTTCCCCTTTAAAATGCCATGCCAACTTCAGAGGACCCAGGTGTATGGGTCCGTTATCAATTCCACTAACAAGCGTGCTTACTGGGATCACAGGACGCGTTGTGGCTTGCTTTAAAGTCCCCGTCTGTAGCCAAGGCTGACCTGAATTGGAGACATGCGGCCCCCTGCTGATAGCAGCCAACCTCTGATGGGCAGTCCCTCTCCCAGACTTGGCCAGCACTCCGCCTGGGAAGGAGGAGGGGAGAGAAGAAGAACTCTTTGAAATGCTGGAGTTCCATGAAGAATTGAGAAGCAGGACAGAATCAAAGGCTTCTGATATAGGAAAGGAAGAACAGAAATATAGAATCAAGACTTCGAGATGAGGCAAAAATGGAAGATCGAACCCCTCCACTCCTTCCCCCCAACACTTTGAAAAAAAAATATTTGCAGCTGTAAGAAGAACAGTAACAGCTAAACCAGCAGTACATGCACACATGAAACAACTAATCTTTAATGTCTCTATTACACAGTATGTCTTAGATAATTGTGTTGAGTTCTTTGGTCAAGGTGCCTTTTTGTTCACAGAGTATAATTATTTTTATATTTCTTTGTGTGTACCCAGAATATGTATTTTTGTGATTGTGTCTTTGCATGCATTGTCTATTTTGCTCTTGTACATTACTATACGAACAATAGTGTTGGTCGGTGCATGATAAAAATGAAAATGGGTGCATGTGTTGGAGATGCGTCTAACTCGGCTCTTGCTGCCCCTTGTACTGCTGGTGATGGTGGCAGCTGAAGGCCATTATGTCCAGGTGGCCTAGAGGATGCAGGGGCTTTACTGAGAGCTATACACACACACACACACGCACACACACACACACACACACACACACACACACACACACGTGCATGCACAGAAAGCTTCACAGCTGCTAGGGCCCGCTGCATGTCAATTAGGCCGGCAAAGGATGTACAGGGACACATGGACATTCACACAGCACATGTATAATGCATGACAGGTTGGATGGACTGTATTGAGGTCTACCAGTAGATTGGATTCAGCAGTGGTGGTGTGTAAATATATATTTATATATATATATATATATATATATATATATTTCAGGCAGGATCACACACCTGAGGTTCTCACTGTGGATCTGATGTCAGTTGGCTTGTGATGTTTGAACAGGGTGTGTGTGTGTGTGTGTGTGTGTGTGTGTGTGTGTGTGTGTGTGTGTGTGTGTGTGTGTGTGTGTGTGTGCTTGTATTTTTTGATTGTATGCCTGCATATGTTGCTTCTTCTGTTTCTCACACACAAATAAAATTGTGAAAAGAGTGTATTGCTTAGGGAGGATGCCAGAGAAAAAAGAGAAAGGGAAATTGTTGTGACAGCCATTAATTCCCCAGAATCTACCCTCATTTCCATTCTCACCTGAAACCAAAACAATTTCATGGTTTAGTGTTCAGTCTGCAGCAGAATACTGGGTGATAAAAGATCTTCACTGAGCTGAGAAATAATTTTCATCCTTATTAAGTTTTGCCAAACAGGAAAGACAAATTACTCACCAGTTTCTATACAAATTATTTGTATTTTTTAACTTCAGGATGATGATAACTGTCATACATCGTTCTGCCACTGTTGCACGTTTGCATACCCAAATTGTCTACTGTTATTATTGTTTGCCCCCTCACAAAAACATTCCATTTAAGGTCAAAGCAACTCAGAAGTTATCTGCAGAAGCTAGCACATTATGCTGATTACTCTTATGAAAATTACATGTAGTGGGGTGAGGGGTCACCGGAGCTTAATTCCGTTTTCATGTTTTGTTTCACACTAGCCAAGCTGTGGGCGTCTGTGTGTCAGGCAATGTTTGCTATTGGCTTTGACAGCACACAGTGTAATTGGCTCACTAAGGTGATTCAGTAATCGCCTGAGTGACACCTTCCCTGGCAAATTTTGACATTGGAGGTGGATGAGGATGCTGTGGGCTTCAAGTGCCAAGGGAGCTAACCTTGTAGGAAAAATCAAATTTAAAGCAGGGAAATGTGGAGAGGACCCACTTTATTCCATGTATTTGCATCATATAATGGAAAAGGTACGATTGATAGAGACATTTAGTCCTATACTCGTATCTGTATTGACTTCAACCAATTGTCCTTGTTCTTAACTATGTTCATCTAATTTCATCATCTATCCTCTTCCCCTTCCTTTTCCACCTCCTCCTCCTCATCACCTACTTTCCGCTTACTTCTTCGCTCACTTTTTACTTCTATAGATCATCACTACTGCTGCCCTTCCCCTCTTCTTCCCATCAACAACATCCCCCTCGCACCTTAATCCTCTTCCTCCTCCCTTCCCCTCTCATCCATCTCCTTAACTTCTCTTCTCCCTTTCTCCTGCCTCCTCCACTTCCTTCTCCTCCCTTTTGCTCCTGGCGTAGCTCATGGAGAGGAGGAGCAGCCAGTGCTGTTCTGTTCCTCAGGACTGTCCTCCTCGTGCAGAACACAGATGGTTATTATGGAGCTGCACATAAATTGATTATGTTGGAAATTAACTGTTGCTGTCAAAGGCAGCCGCCAACCTGTCCCAGTGTGTCCCTGTGCCCGCTGATGCATAGGATCCAGCTGATGGACCAGATGTTTGCACAGTGCGCCGCTCCTTTTAAGGTCAGCACAAAAGTGGTATGGGGGCTCTCTGATCTCCATGTCTTTGTACTTTCAGCCTGTGCCATCTTGCCTCTTGACATTTTGAGGAAGTAAATTGTGAGTTTCCAACGCGGATGGTACAATTGTGGTTGTTGCAGTGGTTGATTTGTTTTATTTCACATCCAAAATCATTTTTTATTCCATTGAATATAACTTGTGATGTGTTTCCGGATCTATAACTTTTCCTTGAGAGAAACGTTCCTTGTTTAGTTTTTCGACCGATTACGTGTGGGCAGGATTTGTGTTTGTTCCATCAAGACTCGAGGCTCTTGCTAAGTAACATTAACTCTATGGGAGGTTGAAGTAGGCCTTACGTTTATGCCAAAAGACCATGTAGTCTCTTCAACAAAACCAGCATGCCAAGAGTCTTCAAACGCCATCCCTAAGTAGGACTGTCTTCCAGCAGCTCATTACAGGTTGGTCTGGATAAGCATGATGGGTGACTCCTGGCGGTGGCCTCCGGGGACAGGCAGCACAATGCCAAACTCAGCAGAAAGTCAGGTCTTAGGAGTGTTGCTACATTGTTTTCCAGGCCTGACCTTGATTCCAGGCCCACTCCTGCATGTTTCCGTATGCATGGCAGAGTACGCAGGGCTGCCAAAATCTGAGCCAAACAGGGAAGAAACACACACACACACACACACACACACACCAACACACAGACACATGAGTGAACACACACACACACACACAGACATTGGGCCAAATCCCATCAGGAAGGTTAACTTGCATGGAAATGGAAGCTGAATAAGTTGTTTCACAATCTATAAAATGAATTATATAAATAATAAATATGTCCATTATCAATGTTTCTTTTTACATGGAGTACAGTGCACCATGTTGTAAATAATATCATAGTTTTTACACATTTTGCATTTCTGTGACCACTGCTTTGCACATTAAATCAAATGCATGGCTGGCTTTCCGTTTTTATAAGAACATTTTGTTTTTGTTTAATGTAAAATTCTGGTTTGTTTTAATATTCATGAAAAGAAACATCTTCTCTGATGCACCTCCACCCTGGCATTAGATATGTTAATACCTCTCCAGTGCAAAAGTCTCTTGAAGCTGAGATGAAGATCTCTTTGAAAACATTTCTGGTAAAAGATGTCAGATGCTTTCAGCAGCTTTTACCCCGAATAAAGCCATGCTGGTCAGTGAACTAACTGAATCCTGTCTCAGGCCAGAGCGGCATAGTGACATGAATATGAATGTCAGCAGGTGATAAACAGAGTGGATTTCTGAGACGTGTGACTGTTTGCGACACATACCCCTCACACCCCAGATGTAAGCGGGCTGGGGAAGCTGCCACTCAATTTGACGACATCTGAGGAGCTAGCAGCAGTCATCGGCGACGACAGCCTGACTGTATGGAAACAAGTCTCATGGAAAAACCTTTGAAATAGAGAAAGAGATATACAGTACAGACGGACAATGAGTGTACTGCATATCTCCTTTCTGCAAATCAAGTGCTGTTTACCTGCACAGAAAGTTACTACAGATAGATGGTACATTTCTCATAGATTGTGTGCTTGTTAACACAAGTGCTTGAATTTAATCAATATCACTCCAGTTCAGTTTAATCACATTACAGATACTTGCATTTACATATATATAAGTACACTATAAGACATATAATTCTCGTAACGAAATTGAATTAAGCATATCAGCAACATACGTCGGTGAACTCTGGGTTAAAGTGTCAGCACTTCTTATATTTATAGAAAATAATTGGGTCAATCATCATAGAACTGGTTAATATGGGAAATCCACAGTGACCGACAAGATTCATAGCCTATATTCACAAGTTTTTTGTGAGTCAAAGAAAATCAAAGTATGCAGGTATGAGGTCCAAAATGCCTTCGATAACAGGTCATCGTTACCACATCTCCTAGATCTCCTTGCTCTTCCTCCTTGTACAATCTTGATTTCCTCCAGATATGTCAGCTTGCATGCTAGAAGCCTTTTATTTCAACAGGCCTCATTGCTCAAAAAATACATACAGTTCCATTATGTTATGTTGACCTGTCCATCCACCCATGTGGACTTTGTCACCTGATTTCCTTTCTTCTTGGTACTACAGTCACCAGAAAACGACATCTGGTCTAAATGGTTGCCTGAGAGCATGTAGTGGTAGCAGTACTAATAAGCGGTTGGATTTTCTTTGATCAATTTTCTACTTTTTAATAGGATTTATTTAGAATTACATCAGCACCGCATAGTTTGTCTACCTCACAAGTCAAACTGTGCCACTGTTTATTCTCACTGGCCTAGCACAGGAAGTGTAGCAGAGGACGTGCTGCATTTCTTCAGTGGTGGACCCATCGCATATTAATTATGGTTTGAAATGTTTGAAGAAGTTTATCTTCTTTTACAAGATATTTGTGTACAATATCTTTCAACAGCCAGACAGAGTAAAAAAAAAAAAAAAGGCGGACAAAACAAATTCCGGATTTTAGAGCAATGTGCGTTCATTGTTCCCCAACTTAGATTATAGGAAAGAAAAGGCTGGAGGATTTCTGGTGATTTACACTCCTCTGTTTAAATAAAACGTAGGAATCTCCTTTTCTTCTCATCTCTATCAGGCTGGAACACCTTGGGCTGATAGGAGCTCAGAGGTAGCTACAAGCTCAAATGAAATTTTCCATGTTAAAGTGTGTGCGCACGCATGCGTGGGCATGTCCTTGTACACATCTCAGTGAGTGTATGTGCGTATGTTCATGTATGTCTGTGTGGGTTTGGTATGGTAGTGGTGGGAGATATTTTCCAATCACCGCTCTGCCGGTTTCTCATTGTTCTGGGAAGCTGTTTGCCACTCTGCACGATTAACAGTATTATCTGTACCTAGCCCAGTCAGCCAGCCAGTCCTTGGGCCATTGTGTTCCCGTCAGGGGTGAGTGCTCTGGGCGCTGCGTGTCACGCCTGCCCCCCCCCTCCTCCGACAGTAGGGACAGGCTTGGCTAGGCCCAGGTGGGACGTGCTGGCATTTGGGCACTGTCCGCTGCAGGAGGGACGGGGTGGACGGGAGGGGGGGAGGGGGGGGGAAGTGGCCTCCACAGCAGGCAAGAGGCAGAGTACTGGTCCCTTTGCCCATTCAGAGCTCCAGTTAAGGGGTGAGGAGGGGTGAAGGGGTGAGGATGGGAGGCCCCCGGGGGCCACCTTTGTGTGCCCTGAGCATCAAGCTCCATCTGGTCACTCTGCGGAGAGGACAGTGTTTGTGACAAGCCTGCTTTTACAAAACAAAGTCGCCTCATAGTTTTTGGTTCTCTCTGTCCTTCTCTCCCTCATACTCTCACTCAGATGTGTCTTGTGATGTTTGTAGAGATGGAATGTAACTATTTAACCTCTGTAGTATTTATTGTTTGTTATAGATTACACTACCCAGCAGTATATACCAGCTGCAACATTAAAACAAAGTATTGCATAAATATTAACGAGCCAATAATAGAATATATAAGCAATCAGGGGGTTTATTTGGCTTACATCTTTTACTTTTGATACTTTTTGCTTGTAATAAAGTATATTCACAATTTGGTTTTGAAAAACGCACCACACACACATTTATCACTGTATCAATACAACACCTTTAGGGTCGGATAAGAAAAACATTTAAAAAAAGAAAAATCTCAGGAAAAACTCCAGAGGTACGATCCATCCTCTAGGATGGACAAACAATGGACAGAACAGACTGCGGTTTTATTTGCATGTTTATTACCTGCAATAAACATTTAAATAAAAATGTTATTGACCTTGAACTTAGCCAACCCTGGTAATTTCCATTACAGATACTGAATCAAGAGGAAAACACTCATATGGAGCCTTTTAACCAAATGTGTGTCTTATTTGATTTGGTGATGTCGTCTCCTCTGATGTAAATGTCATATTAGCATACCATTGACAACCTCCTGGACTGAAGCTCTCCCTTCCTTTCTCTCGCTTCCTCCCGACCTCTCTCACTGCTGACCTCTCTGCCCTCTCCTTTGATGAACTCATGAATTCATTGCCCTGGTTCTTGGGCCCTCCTCTTCCTCTCCTGCTCTTTACCCCTCTTCCCTACGCTGTATAATTGACTCAGCTGCAGCCTTTGTGATATAATAGCTAGTTTACCTGGCAGAATGACATTTCACAGGCTCTGAGCCACCATAAAGCTAATTGTTCTAGAGCAAGAGGGAGAGAGCAGCGTGTATGTGTGTGCAGCTGATGATAAGAGGAGAGCGGTCGCTTCATTTGTGCTCTATAGGCCAATGGAGGGTTAGAAGTGACATTTATCTCCACATTGAGCGTCAGACCCAGCCATGGCCTGATGTACTCTCTCTGTGTCCCCTTCCTGCTCTGTCTCACTCCAATTTAGTCTATATTACCTTCCATAGACTTTTTGTAGCTTTTTCCTTTTTAATAACCATCGTGCGTGTGTGTGCAATGTAAGTAGTTCTTCCTCTAGACATCATCCTGCACAAGAAAAGATTGGCTCAATTCCTTCTCTCATTATTCAACATAATGTAGAGTCAAAAGCATAAATATATAGAAATGAAAGGCAGGTGGTTTCTCTGCAATGCAATTCTGATGTGTTGCTTCTGGTTGCTAAGTGTTGTTTGCCCTGTCCATCTGTCTTCTTTAAAATGAGTATATGGTAAGGGTCCATTTGTTCCAAACAAATGTCAGTTACCAAATAAAGCACTGCAGCTTTTGCTGAGATACAGTACACTGCACAGTTCACAGCACAGATGAAATCTGTCCTGTTTCATTTAAATATCTACCAGACATGTTGTTAAATATGACTCTCAGATGGAAAAACATCAAGTATCATGCGATATCTGTATGTGACAGGGTCCAGTAAAGGGACAAGAAGTATTAGGGCACATACATGTCTCTGTTTACTTCAGGCAGATACGTAGCATTGTGAGTTGCTTTGTGATTGGGCTTGGATCTTGACTTATTCTGTCAATCTACAAAAAATAGAGAGGCTGATCCATAATAACTGATATTAATCCCATTATAAAACATTACCTGCTTTCAAATGAGTATATATATGAACAGGCAAACTGGATTAAGAATGTTTCTCTACTGATTTAGCCATCTACCATGTTGCAGTGATGTAAACGTAAGTGTCGGTACACTGTGACATCACTGTTGGGTGTGAAAATTGTGTTAACGAGACTCATTTTCAATAACAGGTAACGGCCAGAAGTTCCATCGCACCACACCTACTGGTAAATATACATTTTTTGTTTCAATCTTGGAATTATCAATCACAACATCGCGCAAACGTTTTTTGCATTGCTTGTAATGGCTTGCTTGTAATGGGACAACTACATATAAATATGAGTCTTTTGATTAGTATATTGTAATATTGTTAGTGTCCTTCTCTCGGGTTTTTATCACCGTATTGGAGATGTATAATAATTCCTTAACAATAATGTGATTCTTGTAACACAGTGTATCTTGTGGGCTCCAGGAATTGAGATACGGTGGTCTGACTCTTCCCGTCACTCTACTGAATCAGATTCTTGATTTAGAGTCTGACAACACACTCAAAGAGTAGAGACCTGCCAATGACATGTTTTGTATTGATTCTGTCTGTCTGACATTGAGATAGCCCTGTCTAAAGTTTCAGCCGGGAGAGAGAATGAGATAGAGGGACACATATATACAAGAGAAAGCTCCCAGAGGGGAGAGCAGCTGCTCAGCAGTGCAAGAAGATACATTTCATAATGAGAACATATTGCTATTGATTCCAAGTTTGAATGGGAGCATTGATTTGATTGAACAGTCATTACATCGTGGCCCTTAACAACCCTAATATAATCAGACTAAAAGCATGTCTAATGGTATTTACCCAGGGAAGGATTTTTGAGTGTGCATTCACTTTCTTTCCGTGAGTTAGATGAGAACACCGATGCCTTTCATGTCTTTGTGCTAAGAATGGTATTAGAGCAGGAAGGTTCCATAAAGATTGGAAGCAGGGGGAAACAGCTAGCTTGGCTTTGGTCAAAAATATGGCTAACAGCACCTCAAAAACTGTTTGCTTAGGTATACTTTAATCTAAACTAATCTAATTGCCTTCCAGCTCTAGCTCCGTAGTTAACACACAGACACAAGAGGAGTGTTACTCTTCTCAGTTAAGTCTCGGCAAGAAAGCGAGTAAGCGTATTTCCCAAATTGCCGAACTATTCCTTTAATCTACTTGTACCCAGTTTCTTTTGTTGACTAGCAACGTTTCTAGTCCTGTTTGCTTATCTTTACACATAGATCACTGCATCTTAAGTGTTACATACACATATGGAATAAAACTTATAGACCAAAGAAATGCAAAACTAATTTGTAAAAGAAAATGTTACCTTAAACTGAGAGAGAAATAAAATATACACAGTAATGCCACAAACTGCATTTGAAAAGCCTACATTTTTTAGTTTTAGTCATGCTCCAAGTAAACATCCTTTGATGTCAGTGCTCTCATATTAAATATATGGCAACACATCCATCCATGCTGGCAGGTTTTGAGGAGGCATGTCCGCCTGCCTCTGTGTTGAACAGACTGTGGGATGTCACTGTAGCGTCACTAGGTTTCTTCTCCTCTGTTCCTGTCAAAAAACCCACAGGCCCACCCATCCAAGATGGCCTCTCTGCTTCCCACTTAGAGAAATAGATGGAGTGTTTAAGTGTTTTTGTCGAGTCAAATGGCACCAGGCAGATGACTGCATGCTATTACCATAATTTACCCTGATGCAGGCTGTCAGGGTGTATCATGAGCAGGTCTGTTCCCTGCCCTATGGAGCTTCCAGGAGCTATGGACAGGTGTAGCACGCCACAATCATCCTGTGAAGCTCTGCGCAGGTTCAGATTGTTGCTTAGTTTGGCAAAGTTTTGTTTGTTGTCTGCCACAGCTTGTCACAAAGTAAAGTTAGCTTCACTTCCTCTTCTCTGGTGACAGCTGAGGGGTGCTGAGTGGCACTCGTCCTTCAGTGTGTCTGTCTGTCCATCCCCACCTGTCTCTCTCTGCCACAGCTTTTAGGGGCTGCCCGCACAAATCTGTCAGGCAGATGGGGTGCTGGCTTTTTACATGTCACTTGAGGGACGCCCGGGCAACACAATCTGCGGCCCACAATGCAGTGTGTTTGAACCTTGTGAAACCCGAATGGAGAATCGATGCAGCGCCATTCTCTGAAGAATCCGTATCCTGCCTGTCTGTGTCTACCTTCTGCCGGGCTCCTTTTTAGAAGAACTCTGCATCTTTTATTTATCCCTTGAAATAAGGCTGGACCCTGACGAGAGCATAGGCTGCACACACAGACACACTCGCTCTCTCTCTCACACACATACACACGCACACACACAAATGGGCCTCCTTCTGTTACTGAGAAGTCGGCAATTATGGAGAGAGAGGGGAGGGACAGTTGGGATTTGCACATGTCGTTGAGAGAAGAAACTACATCTCCCACAAGGCCCGGCGGTGGAAATGAACCAGCTGTCCATGGTTTGTAGATCAGATCCCATTCTCTTGATTACGAAATCACAGAATAATAAGGACCAAAAAGTTGTGGGCCACGCTGTTTGTTCCTCCTTTGTTGTTCCCTAGAACAGAAGTTATTTTGCTTCCGCTGCCTCCGAGCTGTTTGCCATGTGCCAATGTTTGGTGCACTGTGCTCCACTTGTTCTCCTTCTCACACAGAAAATCAGAAAGCTCCAGCCCTGCCCCTCCAAAGCTGTCATGTGAACTCCCGCCTTTTGTTTAATTTACATTTTGAGGCACAGCCCATCAATTCCCCGTCTTCCCGCTGCCCCCTGCCAACACCACTACCCCACCACACCAACTGGCTTCATCAAAAATTCAGAGTTCAAACTAATTAGTGACATTTGGCCATTTGTGAAAGTTTTTCATCTCCAAGCTCAGCTTCTGTCAAGCGTAGCTCATAGAGGACGGGAATACTTTTAATCAGTATGAAAAATTTGGAAGCTATAATACATTATTATTTTGAAAAAGGCATTTCTACCTCTATATCTATGCCGATATGCATGTTGCAATATGTGATACCAGTAACTAATCAGGCGTGCATAAAAAAGAGAAAAATAATACAATTATGAATTGTAATATTATATTGATATAACATCAGACAAAGGTTGTGATAGTCTGATGTCATTCCCATTGACAGCTCATACAAACAGTTACAAACAGTAGCATTCATAGAGAAATATACAAAAATAACTAAATGGATTATGAGAATTGTTTGCAAGTGTGCATGTGTACAGTACGTCGGTGCCGGTCAGTGAATTGTAAAGAGGATTTAGATTTTGTCGGGAGAGACATCTGTCTAAGTGATTAAAAATAGCTCTCAGTATGAAGGCAAACATCTGGAGGAACAAGAATAAATAAATGTGATAAAATGATCACATGAAAGCTTAATTATGCAGATAAGTATTGAAGTTCTAATAACAGCTTGTGCAGAGATGTAGAATCTGGGGATTGGAGATAACACACACACACACACACACACACACACACACACACACACACACACACACACACACACAGGCCTATTCAGTGTAATTTGGCCAGTACAGTGACATGTTCAAAGAACCCATAGTAGGTGTTTCTGCACTGCCAGATTGTATTCAGTGAGGGTGCAAACAGGTGTTTTTTTTACATAACAGCCTTGTTTTTAGGTATATGAAGTGATGTTGTAGCGTCTATGATAATATTTTTTATATTAACAATGGATAACGTGACTTCTTGTGTGTGACAAGGGTTGCTTATGGTGATGAACATACATGAATCGCCCAATTCTGCAGTTCTTTTTTACAGCTTCAGGGTTCATTAATTGTCATTGTAAAACACAACCATATGTAGTCTAGTCCCCTTACGCTACACAAAAAAACAATTATTTTTTAGAGGATCATTTAGCAGCTCAAGAGCCAATTGTTTCTCTCAGGAGTTTGGTGGAGACCAAAAACAAAGCTAAAAGAAGACTTACATTCATAGAAAGTATAGAAACACATCTCCAAATCAACGATGATGCCGTTACAGGTCTGGGGGATGCATTAATAAGCGACTGTTGCTACTACGTTTGCCATATAAACTTTTAAAAATCATCCCACTGATTTTACACATAAAGGTCAAGTTAACAAGTCATCTGGAGTCCTCCTCACCTTGTGAAGATAATTGTATGATGTCTTCTGTGGCTCTGGAGAAGCTTTGTCTAGTCTGAGAAAATCAGCTAGGGCTTTAGAACTACAAATACTATATATAGTAGAAATGTGTCAGGCATGGGCAGTCGAACGAAAAGAGGATTGCATTATGGCATATGGACGATCCAACACTCTTTACATTTGTTCACATTTTTAAAGAAAGAGAATTTCATGAGTTATCCGGATATCTCGTCCTCCGCTCCACCATTCTTTAAAATGTTCTTCTGAGTTCCCCAATTCAATGGAAGTTAAATTCTGAATCAATATATTACCCTGTTCAATGACAATGTTGATGGCATGATCTACAACAATGGCAACAATAAGTATTTCTCAAAAATTCAGCAAAGCATTGTCTAATGTTGCAGCTGAGTAAAATATTTCTGTCAGGATTGGAAAGATACCTTCTATGGTGACAGGTAGATCACACACACACACACACACACACACACACACACACACACACACACACACACACACACACACACACACACACACACACAAATTGCATCGAGTTGAAGTCCTGTCTGTCATATCATCCCCGTGAGATGCAACATCTGACTCAGACCAACATGACACAAGTCAAGACTTAATGTTGTGTCTTGTTATATCACACTGGTGCCTAATTATTCACACTGTCATAGCAACCCTTTCAGCTGGCTCACCAGAAATAAGTGACATCGTGTCAAAAGGTTTGTGCATATCTGACCTTTACCAACAGCGGTGTCCTGAAATGTATGTTGCTGTTAACTTTGATTCGATGGTAGCTTGTTAGTTTCAAAGATTTCTAGAATAGAAAAAGCATCGCTGCAAGGCTGAAAGTTTCTGCCAAACTTTCTTTTACCGCTGAGTTTCCTGTAGAGTCTGGGTGAGAGGGGAGCATTTGAAAATGAGCGAACAGCAGAACATGGTGAGGAATGGAGCAGTGCAGGTGAGGAGAGGGGAGGTAAAAAGCTGACAATGTTAATATGGAACCAAAAGGAGCGTGCAACCTGGCAGTCACTCAAATCCTGCACCTGCACCTTTATAAAACAAGCTCTCCGGTGTGCCTCTCTGGCTCCCTCTCTCTCTCTTTTTGTTTCTCTCTCTTTCTTCCAACCTCTCTTTTCTTTCCATGTGCTGTGGCTTGGGGCGTTGTCATTTTCGGCATGTTTTCTATACACTGTGCACCGTGTGTGTGTGTGTGAATTTGTGTGTGTGTGTGTGTGTGTGTGTGTGTGTGTGTGTGTGTGTGTGTTAATTGTGGCCATCCTTGGGGAAGGAGAGAAGGATGAGGAGGACCTGTTTGAGAGCAGCCGTGCCAGGTTCTGTGGTACGACTCAGCATGGAGCTAGAGACACCTGGTCTGCCTGAAGGGCAAGAGGAAGGCAGACTTGATTTTTCTCTTCGCCCTCCTTCTGCCCTCCCTTCCCTTTCTATTCGACCTCTCATTCTTTCTCTCTCTCTCTCTCTCTCTCTCTCTCTCTCTCTCTCTCTCTCTCTCTCTCTCTCTCTCTCTCTCTCTCTCACTTTCACACACTCTTTCTCTGTCTCTGCTCTCCTCGAGCTTGGAGAAAACAGCTGCTGTACAGCCTGCGCACAGGCATCCCACCTTACCAGCCCAGCCTATCCCATCAATCATGGCACACTACTCACCACTGTTTGTATGGATGCGAGTGCGCAAGACAGGGAGAAACTTACAACTTTGTGGGTCAATGACTTTGAAACAATTTATCCAGAAGGCCCGAGGCCACCGTACCAGCTGATAATGGTTCATAAATTACAACAATACATCTCTGACCCTCCTAACCCACTCTGGAGCAAGCAAAGGCTTACTCACTCCCTGAACCCATGTGTTAGATCATTAATATCACTTAAAGGACTATTCCGGTTTATAACAACTTTGGTCTTGTTTTAAAAGTTGTGGCCATCATTTCTATAAACATGTACTCAGCAAGGTAATTGTTCGAGATCTGGAAGTAGCTTCTTGGAGTCTAAAGAAGTTACTGTGTCTGGATAAGATGAGAGAGTAATTGTAAAACAATGCGCTCTTTGGTGTATTTTATTACATTGGAACAGAGCCAGGCTAGGTGTTCCCCCCTCCCATGTTCATAATCTTTGTGCTAAGCTAAGCTAATTGACAGTCAATCTTCTTACTTCTTGCGCTTATCTCTCGGCAATAAAGCAGGATAAGCGCATTTCCCCCTATGTCAAACTATTCTCTCAACAAAGTGAGTACAACGCTGTCATAATTAAAGTAATGATGGCAAAACTACAAAAATTAAAATCCAAGTTGCAATTCCCTGAAATGACTGAAACTGGACTGTGATCTGTGTCTGTCACCACAGTGTGTCTTGGATTTATGGTCTGTGGCGCTTTGTCGCTTTGTCACTGCTCCTTGGCCTTTCCACTCAACTTTGACATTCACCATCAGCTTTGTGGCCATATGTGCACATGGTGCTTGAGTGATGAAAAAGTTGCCCATTTTCATATTCAAGTCTGACATATTGAGGAATGGAAAGATGCTTGTGGAGTGCTTGTGGGCAAAGACAGTGACATACGGACACTTTCTCTCTCTTTCTCTCTCTCTTTCTCTCTCTCTGTCTCTCTTTCACTCTCTCTGTCTCTCTCTTGCATGCGCGCACAACTCTTGGTCAGCAGCACAGATGAGTTCTGGGAAAACAAGCAGCTGCAGGAGGAGGAAAGGACCATAAGGCTGGACGGCTTGCCAAATTTCATCATCTATTATGGATTGCCTGAGATGCATACTCTACTGCAACCAGGGGCATGTCTCTGATTCACATGCATTCGCAAATCTGTGTGCACACACATATGCATGCTCACGTTGCGCACCTCTACATATTGCTATAGCGCAGCTTTTCAAACCCCTAAACCCAATAGAACCAGGACTTAGAAGGCCAAACTGGACATTCAATGTAATATTGACACATGCACGATGTGTTACAGGATGTCAACTTATTACTTTTAATCTTAGTAAAATTTTACTTAGGGAAGGGGCAGATCTACTTCTTCTCCCTCTATACTAATGTCAGACCGGCGCTACAGTGTCTCACTATCTCCTTTATACGAACAAGCTGTATTACAAGACAGGACGGGCCGGTGCTCGTCAGTCGGCATGCTAATTTCAGTAGATATCTCTGCAATACATAGACGTCTTTAACATAACGTCAACCCTGTAACCTCTTCACGTTCTGTTGATAATGTTAGTTAATGTTTTGAATTTAAATTCTACCATATCTTACACATTGCACCTTTATAAAGGCGAAATTAATGAATACATTAGGCAACTGCAACACATAAATGTTTCCAGACACACAACCATTCTCAGCTTGAAATGCAACCTGAACTTGTTGCAATACTTGTACTATTATGAGTTGAGAGGATATTGAAAACATACAGTACAGTAAGTGGGGACTTTGGATATATAAAAGATCAGTATATTATAAAGAGACACTAGGGAAATGGGAACCATCACCTTATCGTGGTGGAGAGGTTTGTGTGTCCCTATGAACCTGAGAGCTGTGTTGTCTGGAGCCTAGTGCTCCTGGTAGGGTCTCCCAAGGCAAATTGGTCTCAGGTGAGGGGCCAGACTAAGAATGGTTCAAAAACGACTTCATGAAAGAAAGGGAAAGGAAAGGAGAGACCCTGCCCGGAGGAAGCCCGGGGCCCCCGTCTGGAGCCAGGCCCGGGTGGGGATACTCACTAGCCCCCGGCTGAGCGCCGCTACGTTGGAGTTTATCCCGGTGGACGAGAGGGTCGCCTCCCTACGCCTTCGGGTTATGGGGGGGAAAACTCTGACTGTTGTTTGTGCCTATGCCCCAAACCGCAGTTCTGAGTATTCGGCCTTCTTGGAGACCCTGAATGGAGCCCTGCAGGGGGTTCCAGTAGAGGACTCCGTAGTCTTGCTGGGAGACTTCAATGCACACGTGGGAAACGATGGAGACACCTGGAGAGGCGTGATTGGGAGGAAGGGCCTCCCTGATCTAAACCCGAACAGTCGTTTGTTGTTGGACTTCTGTGCTAGTCATGGAATGGCCATAACAAACACCATGTTCAAACATAAGGATGCTCATAAGTGCACGTGGTACCAGAGCACCCTAGGCCAAAGGTCAATGATCGATTTCGTAATCGTATAATCTGATCTGAGGCCGCATGTTTTGGACACTCGGGTGAAGAGAGGGGCGGAGCTGTCGACTGATCACCATCTGGTGGTGAGTTGGGAAGACTCTGGACAGACCTGGTAAACCCAAACGGGTAGTGCGGGTGAACTGGGAACGTCTGGAGGAAGCCCCTGTCCTGGGGATCTTTAACTCACACCTCCGGCGGAGCTTTTCAGCCATCCCTGTGGAGGTTGGGGGCATTGAACCTGAGTGGGCGATGTTCAAAACCTCTATTGCTGAAGCTGCAGTGATGAGCTGTGGTCTCAAGGTCTTAGGTGCCTCAAGGAGCGGTAACCCTCGAACACCGTGGTGGACCCCGGTGGTCAGGGAAGCCGTCTGACTGAAGAAGGAGTCCTTCCAGGTTATGTTATCCGGGAGGACTCCGGAAACAGTTGCAGGGTATCGAAGGACTAGAAGGGCGGCAGCTTCTGCTGTGTCAGAGGCAAAGCAGCGGGTGTGGGAGAAGTTCGGAGAAGCTATGGAGAAGGACTTTCGGTCGGCACCAAGGTGTTTCTGGAAAACCATCCGGCACCTCAGGAGGGGGAAGCGAGGAACCATCCAAGCTGTGTACAGCAAGGGTGGGACCCTGCTGACTTCAACTAAGAAGGTTATTGGCCGCTGGAAGGAGCACTTTGAGGAACTCCTGAATCCGACTAACACGCCCTCTATGGTTGAGGCAGAGCTGGAAGCTGATGGGGGATCATCGTCAATTTCCCTGATGGAAGTCACTGAGGTAGTCAAACAACTCCACAGTGGCAAAGCCACAGGGGTTGATGAGATCCGTCCAGAAATGCTGAAGGCTTTGGGTGTTGAGGGGCTGTCTTGGTTGACACGCCTCGTCAACATTGCGTGGAAGTCTGGGACAGTGCCTAGGGGTTGGCAGACCGGGGTGGTGGTTCCCCTATTTAAAAAGGGGGACCAGAGAGTGTGTGCCAACTACAGGGGTATCACACTTCTCAGCCTCCCTGGTAAAGTCTACTCCAAGGTACTGGAAAGGAGGGTTCAGCCGGTAGTCGAACCTCTGATTGAAGAGGAACAATGCGGATTCCGTCCTGGTCGTGGAACAACAGACCAACTCTTTACTCTTGCAAGGATCCTGGAGGGGGCCTGGGAGTACGCCCATCCGGTCTACATGTGTTTTGTGGATCTGGAGAAGGTGTATGACCGGGTCCCCCGGGTGATACTGTGGGAGGTGCTGCGGGAGTATGGGTTGAGGGGGTCACTTTTGAGGGCCATCCAATCCCTGTACGCCCAAAGCGAGAGTTGTGTCCGGATACTCGGTAGTAAGTCGGACTCGTTTCCCGTGAATGTTGGCCTCCGCCAGGGCTGCGCTTTATCACCAATCCTGTTCGTGATTTTCATGGATAGGATATCGAGGCGTAGTCGTGGAGGAGAGGGGTTACAGTTCGGTGACCTGAGGATCTCATCGCTGCTCTTTGCAGATGATGTGGTCCTTATGGCATCATCGGTCTGTGACCTTCAACAGTCACTGGATCGGTTCGCAGCCGAGTGTGCAGCGGTTGGGATGAGGATCAGCACCTCCAAATCTGAGGCCATGGCTCTCAGCAGGAAACCGGTGGATTGCCTACTCCGGGTAGGGAATGACCCATTACCCCAAGTGAAGGAATTCAAGTACCTCGGGGTCTTGTTCGCGAGTGAGGGGACAATGGAGCGAGAGATTGGCCGGAGAATCGGAGCAGCGGGGGCGGTATTACAGTCACTTTACCGCACCGTTGTGACGAAAAGAGAGCTGAGCCAGAAGGCAAAGCTCTCAATATACCGGTCGATCTTCGTTCCTACCCTCACCTATGGTCATGAAGGCTGGGTCATGACCGAAAGAACGAGATCATGGGTACAAGCGGCCGAAATGGGTTTTCTCAGACGGGTGGCTGGCGTCTCCCTTAGAGATAGGGTGAAAAGCTCAGCCATCCGTGAGAGACTCGGAGTAGAGCCGCTGCTCCTTTACGTTGAAAGGAGCCAGTTGAGGTGGTTCGGGCATCTAGTAAGGATGCCACCTGGGCGCCTCCCTAGGGAGGTGTTCCAGGCACGTCCAGCTGGGAGGAGACCCCGGGGAAGACCCAGGACTCAGTGGAGAGATTATATCTCCTCACTGGCCTGGGAACGCCTCAGGATCCCCCAGTCGGAGCTGGAGGATGTGGCCCGGAGAAGGGAAGATTGGGGTTCCTTACTGGAGCTGCTGCCCCCGCAACCCGATCCCGGATAAACGGTAGACAATGGATGGATGGACTAGGGAAATGTCAATAGCAGACGGTACTTAAAATGTCATCCGCACTACAGATGTTGTTTGTGCTCATGACTTCTGAAGTACAATTTTGAGGTATTTGTACTTTGAATGTTATGCTTTTTAATTATGTATACTTCTACTCCACATGTTGGTGGCATATATTGTACTTTTTTACTCCATTCCATTTATTGGATTGCTTTAGTTGCTAGTTGCGTCGCCGATTCTGATTATTGCAAAAATATAAATGAACAAATAAATGATAACATATTATTATGGATTAGCTCCACCTTTAACAACTTCAATATTTGTCACGGTGTGGTAAAGGTCAGGACCCAAAAGCGGAATGCAGGACGAGGATTTAACAAAAAGCGAGCTTTATTAAAACAAAGCCGAATCTACAATACCACTAAACAAAGTAACCAAAACACAAACTAATCCGGGGTGGAGCGGACCACGAGCAGAACAAACACGAGCGGAACCAACACCTAACATCAATGACAATCCCACAAAACACACTGGGGCAGACAGGGCTAAATACACAGACACCAAACGAGGGAACAAGACACAGCTGGGGAGAAAGGCAGAAACACAAGGGCAGTGTAAATGGACACAGGAGGAACCAATCAACAATCACAGAGGGAAAACACACAGACAGGAAGTACAACTAGACATGACATAAGGGGGAGTGAACACTTCAAAATAAAACAGGATATACAAAAATCCAGACTGTGACAATATTAGTGACACATAAATGCATCTAGTAACATAATATAGATTTTTTTTGGACTTTTATTTACTTTAATATTACTTGTTTTATGTAAGTAAAAAATCTGAATAATCTATTATTTCTCAGATGCACTTATTGCTAATCTGAAATTGACATATCCATGTACCACCAGTCATCTGCTTATCATCTCTGCATGACATTCATTAAGAGGTGTTTATTTGTTTGCGCCAAGAAATTTGTAATGAAGTAATGTTATGTAAGTTTGTAATTATCTGCTGTATATATCTGGATTTACTTGTATCCATGTCAATTCACTAGCTATAGGTATGCTTGTGATGAGAGATTAAAGCACATCATAAACACCAAGTACACCTTAGTACATATTCTGTGATATTTAAGCTGTTTTAGCTCTAATGATGTGCTCATTTGCAAACACTTGCTCTTGCTGCTGCTGCTTTTGTGCTGTGCTGAGCTTATTATAGCTGTGTGTATATTCTATATAGCATTTCATGAGCCGCGCTCCCTCCCCAGAATCCCTGTAGGCTATAAAGACTCCAGAATTCATCAGAAAGTGCTTGTCGGATGGTCACCTTTCTAAATGTCGGAATTGGGCCGCTGCATCCAACGACTTCTGTAACTTTCAGCAACCAACAATCTGACATTCACACCCACTTCACACAGCTACTGGCCTGGTGTGTGGAGAAGAGAAAGTAATCCATGTTTGAACTTCTCTCTCAAGCTCTCCTTTTTCATTCATTACACAACTATTGTGTGTCAGTGTTTGTGTTTATTAACGAGTGCAACACTGTGAATGCCTTCAAGGGGAGACTGTCTGAAAATGTGTGGCGTTAGCCCTCGATAGTTTAACGACCATGATGTCTCGCCCCTCCCTATGACGGCACTGGCTATTCTCCCCATGACGGCACTGGCTATTCTCCCCACCTGCGAGTGTGCCGGAACACATGGTCGGAAAACATGCCATACGAACTAATTCTTTCGTAGCACGAACCAGCCCTGAATCTCAGTTCAGAGGAGTGACGAGGTCAAATATGAATCACTTTTGCTTTTAGAGAGTCACATTTTGGTTTAGAAGTAATTTGATGCAGCTCATATGCACGTTTGAGGTGCACTCACCCTTTGGTCTCTGAGATTTCTATAGAATACAAATAAAATATTTTAATGAGATGTTCATGTCGGAAAAAAAACACATCTGTTTAAAATGATTTGGTATTGGACTTTTCAGAAAGTAAAACAGTTAGGCAGGTACCTCGGACATACAGGAGAAGCCATGTTGGCCTCAACAACATCATCACTAGTCCAGTAGTTAGATTTTCTAGAGTTTTGGCATTCTTGGTTCCATCTTCAGGAAGGGAAATGGGATAACTTGTTGTTGTGCATGTTTGTGTATCTTTTCAGAGGGAGCACTTTTGCAGGCACCATTACCGCCCAGTAGTAAATTGCCTTGTAAATTACAGTGCCGGGGTAATAAAGCCAGATTTGTATATCACCGGGAGTGGAGACTGTGTCTGTCTTGTAAATTTAATTAAACAGCAGGTGCAAAATCAGGTCATATGGCTTTGATGTGCCCCATGTGAGAATGACAACCAGACAAAGATTCTAATACGAGCAGCATTTACATATTTTTGCATGCAGCGGGCGGCTTGTACGGAGGTAGGGGGAGCCTTGCCTATCACCTTGTACTGTATTAAATTCCCCCCCAAATTAAAGAGGATTCAAATTAGCTGTCACCTTCAATTTTAATAGATCTACAGTGAAATAAATGTTAAAGCTCTTCAGAAAGCAGGCCCTTTGCTTGTTGAGAGTGTGCATAAACTCAGCCATTACCAACACTTTGTGCTGAATGAAACACTCTCAGACTAATTGGCTTTTATTAGCTGTCTACTGTACATTAGACAACATCTATTAGAATGCAATTAAAATACTTCTCGAGAACTTCAGTTAAACAAGATGTGACATCAAGCTAAAGTAACACCTGCAGTGTGGTGTATTAGAAAAAGTGTTTTTTTCTTGCCAATTAGAATTGTGTTTTAATATAGATCTCTGTCTGGCGGATGTGCACTGAAGCCAAAAATCATCCTCTTATGGCTGTGCTTGACCTGTGACACTGTCAACGTGCTGTCTGGGCTCCAGAAGGCCCCTTCCTGTACGTCGGTTTGAGCTCACTGCCAGAGAGCTTACGAACGTGTCAGCGGCATCAGTTGACCTGACGGCAACACCTTGGCTTGTTTCTTTTTTTGTGTGTGTTGGGAGGTAGTGGTTGATAATTACCACCTAGGATGTAGCCATCTGTGCCGCCCTTTCACGGCCTGTTAAGCTCGCTTTTCAGAAAGTTTACTGTTGACAGAGGGCACGCGAGAGGAGTGAACGCCAGAGCGCGTTAAAAAGACTGCACACTCAAGCAATATTAAAAGGAGCGCTAAGGAGCTGATTTACTAGCAGAAGGTAGACGAGGAAGAATAGAAGGAGAGGGGTGGGGGGCCTCCCGGTGATTAATAAACTTAAATCTGGGGGAGTCAATCTGAAAACTTGCATCGAAGTACAACTAGTGAACATCAAAACTTCGAAACAAGATTGAAGAGAGTTTTCTCAGTACTGAGTCAGTGTCACAGTGACCTCACGCAGGTTCACAATCCCTATCTTGTTTTTGTCCCAGCATGCACACTTTCCACTTGTTCCAGCTCTGTAACTTTTCATCAAACCCATCCATCACTCAGAGCTGCCTATTGTCATCAGCCATGAGGGACACCTGTGTTTCTGCCATAAGGCAGCAGTTATCATCAAGCTGTCGGATATCTGTCACTATAGCAGGATCTATGTGGAAACCTTTGCTGTCAAAACCTGTCAAATTTCACTGAGTCTTTAATGAGAGAAAGCCAAGTTGAAACCACAGGCGCAGACGTGTGTGTGTGTGGGTGTGTGTGTGTGTGTGTGTGTGCGTGTGTGTGTGTGTGTGTGTGTGTGTGAGCGTGAGTGTGTGAGTGAGAGTGAGAGATACAGCAGGCTGAGGGAACAGGTGCATGGCTGGAAGCTGTGGTGGTGGAAGGAGCAGTAGGGGCTCAGTACACTACGTCATCTCTGATAGCTGATGGTTCCAGTCCCACCAATCAAACACACATCAACTGTCAGTGACTGACACATGACTGACATTACATAAAGAGCAGTGGGCTGGAAATTGATCCAGCTCCATTTCACAAACTTCATGTTAAATCCACAGACGAAAGATACTTTTTCTACTGTAGCCTCAGGAATAAAAAATAAAAAAATCAATTTGATCGCTGTTTGAAAAGAAAAAGTTTCTTGCTCAACCAAATATAAATAGAACTTGAAAACATTTTTTGATTGATTTCCCTACAGTTCTCTTTCCACCTGGCAATATTGTAATCAACTCAAGCCTGTTTGTATTTCACTACGCACTCATTGCAAACCAAATCCCTGAGGTTTTCGCTGTTCTCAGGTATGTCATCATGACAGAAAACAGAGTTTGTTACTTTCCCCGCGGCTCTCGACAACCGTTATCCACGCCAGGCAGGCCTACTGTCCCAACAGGCCTGTCAGAGGCCAGGTGAGGAGGCTCAGGTGAATGACCCCAGGCAAACTTCTCCCAGATAAAATCGAGAGATAGGAGGGAGGGTGGGGAATGTGGCAAGAGGAGCAGGAAAGCAAACACAGGGGGGTTGTAGAACAGACAGTGGGATGAGGTAGATGAGTTTTCCTATGGGTAAGTCAGGTAAAACTAAAGGGAGAGGAGGTATGACACATGCAGAATGGTAGAAAGAGAGCGGAGGGTATGCACTTCTATTGGCAGGTTGTTATGCAGCAGCCTCATGTGTTGTATTAACTTTCTGGCATACTACATTAGACCTGCAACAGCTTACACAGTGCTGATTGTAAGAGCAAGTTATCATTTTACCTTTTAGTAATATAATATAATATATAATATAATAATTTAATATGAACATGACTTTTTATTCAATTTAGTTTGACATTTCGGGAAATACGATTTTTTTGCTTTCTTGCTGAATTAGATGAGAAGATCGATACTATTTTCAAATCTGTCGTTTAATATGAAGCGACAGGCAGCAGCTTATTTAAGCTTTGCAATGAGATTGGGAACCGAAGGAAAGAGCTTTCCTGGCTTTGTCCAAAGGTTAAGAAAAGTCCACCTGTCACAATGGTAACCCTTGTCCTCGAGAGTAGGGTGCACAGTGATATCTCTAATACTATTATTATTTTATCAATCAAGCCTTTATAAAAGGTTTGTTGTTTTAGATGTGTAGACTACCAGCACATCCAAAGCTAACTACCTCAGTGTTTTTTCTTTAAAAGTTCTTAAACTATTCCTTTAAGACGTTGTATCTCGTTAGTTTATCTGTACTAACAAGTGTAAAAAGAACAAGTTGTGATTTTGGTTTGAGTTCAATCTCTCGTACTCTTATCTTGGCCGGGAGCAGTGACTTCTTTTGAATCTCCAGCTGTTTCCTGGTAACCTCACAAGACCTCAGAAAGAATATTTTGATTTTCATGGATTCAACAAAGGTGTTTGGTATATTATTTGTTCCTTTTCCTTTTGGACAGAGCTATGCTAGCTGTTTCCTTCTGATATCAGTTTGAGCTAAGCTAAGCTAACCGCTACCTGCTTGTAGCCTCATATGTAATTGACACAAACAAGAGTGGCATCGCTAATACGCTAATATGACTTTCAAAACATCAAACTATTCCTTCAATCGGATAAAATCTTCCTCTAACAGTTTTAAAACATGTCTGTGATGTTCTCTGTGTCAGTGCTGTTAGCTAGAAATGAACTTTTCCAATTGACAATCTCAGCAATTGATGGTTAGAACAACATCACCAAAAACTGTTAATCCTTTGTTGTTGATTTGACAGGCCAGAGCCTTGTCTTGCTGAACCACAGGGAGCTAATGACAGCTAATAGGTGTCCATAGGCTTAAGGGACAATGAGCATTGCAAAAACATGCTGGGATAAAATAGATCAGAGGCGGGACCCTGTCATTTTATGTCAGTCACTGGCTGATGTACAATGGCCCCTGGTCACAATTAGAGTCCTGTGGGCTGTGTGTGCAAGTATGAGCAAATGCACATGCCTATTATTAACCCTTAACCCCCCATCAAGAGCTAGCAGGGAGCTCTTAGCTTTTAATGTCAACGTGTGTTTACTTGAATCTTTCCACGGCAGGGGCAAATGCTGCCCATCAGCGGGACATGTCAGGAGTGAGGAAAGACCCTCCATAGGCCTCAATGTTCAGTGGAACAGAATATTGCTGTACACTGCACTGAAGACTGCACTCAGTGACACATGAGCGAACAAATGAGAGTGCTGAACCATACAGAATAAACCCTTGATCTGTTTGACCCTAGCTGCTTTGAAAATGTGTGGCGCTGACGAAAATTCACATCTCAGCATTTGATGTATCAAAAGTCAGTGTGTGTATCCTTATTGACAAGCAGGCGGTGCTGTTTTGACAGCTCTCTAGTTCCCTCTTCTGGCCATCAGATTTAGCATTAACATCACGTAAATCCCAACATTACTCAACACAACTACATATTGACCTTCTGATATACGATAGTGCTTGTGAGAGTTTACCTTCAGAGATGTCTCTCACTGCTGTATTCTGGTCATGGAACGATTATCAGGGCAGCTGACCAGACTAACAAGCTATAAGATGAAGCCGAGGCATTCATACAATGACCTTCGACTACATGTTGCAGATAAAGAGGCAAAACCTTGAACGGTGAACTGATACTTAGCTTTACAAGTAGTGTAGATAATAGTTTAGAATCACACAGAGCCATTCATTCAAGTGTTCATGTTTCTATCACGTTTAACTGAATTTGCATTCTTTTGTTTTTGATCTTACATGGACCACACCAGTGGTTGAGACCCCCACAAGGGTCCTTGAGCTGAATCGGTTTTGACATGATAACACAGGCAGGAAATACAAATGAATACATTTTCAATAATCTTTGCTGGATATTTTCTCTGCTTGAGTCTCAAAAAACAAAACAGTCCAGGGAAAATATGTCTTTATTGAACTGCTAACAGTTCAGAGACAAATAATGCTGCTTCATATTAAGGGGACACAAGCAACAACAAAAAAAGAAAAGATTAGGAACCACTGGACGAGACTATATCCTGAAAATGTCCCATCTGAATTTCAATACATATTAGACAGTGGTTTTAACGAGTTCAATTCACTCAAAAAAAGCCATTATGACTTGTGACTGAAAATATTTTCTATACATTGATGCTATAGTAAAAGGGCTGAAAGGTTAAGAGTTTGTTGCTTGGATTGCATGTGCAGAGCAGCAGTGGAGTGGATGGGGAGCAGGAGGAGGATTTGGCAGTAAGGTGTTGGAAGGTAAAGCCAGAGCAGACCAGCCTGATCGGCCTGCAGCCAGCACACGTGTGATAGCAGAACCTTGTGTTCTCTACCGAGCAGGTGCAAAGGCCTTGTCTCTTCTCTTTTCATCCATCCCTCTCTCAGCTTGGCTCTTTGTCTTCCAGGCGATACACTCCTCCCGGTCTTCTCTGTCCATTTCTCCATTTCCGTCCCCGCACCTCCTGGCTCCCCCCCCTCCCCCTCTCACCCCCTCTCACCCCCTCTCACCCTGCATCATACTTAATTTGCTCCAGATAACACATCAGCTTCAACGCCCATCCACAAACTCTGTCACCATGATGCCCACAGATGGCAACTTCCTGTGGTCCTGCCCAGTGATTGGTGGAGAGACTTCCAAACAGAGAACAGCTGGTGAGGGATGATATATCACCGAGCGTTTGCACTTTCATTTTCAGGGTTGTCTTGTTAATGCTCCCAATCCAGCATCTGGCAGGAAATAGACACAAAGGCAGAGAGAGGGAGAGAACAACCTGTTCTTTGGCAGACCTTAACAAAAGGCTGACACATGTCTGATGAACACACAGAGATGCAAAAGAACAGACAGAGATGCCGTGAATATGAATGAAAGATGCTCGACGCAAGTTTAACAAAAGGCTAGATAAGAGGATGTGGACATTTTCTACAAAAGGTCATTGTTGAAAGAAGGAAATTATAAATATACCTCCGGAGGATCAAAAACATTCAATAAAGTTACAGTGAATGATATTCTTTGTCATCATTGTCACTTGTTTAACTGATATTGCGGACTTCGTTTTCATTAAGACATATTATACTATGACTTTTTATGAAATTGTTATGGCATGCCATGTTTTTTTCATGACGTTTTAATGTCATCCTTTCACATTTGTGCAGCATTTCTTTGAGACTGACTTTCTTTATGACTTACTGTACTATGTCTTTATTCATGACATTTTTATATTATACTATATTATGTTTTTTTACTACTTACTACACTTTTCTCACTTTTTATGTCATTTCTGAATATGCCCATCACATTTTTATGGCATACTTGCAGTTTGATGACTGAGAACCACTTCAGGGGCCCATCATATGACTGAGGGTGCACTGGTTGTAACTGGTTGCAAGTCTTAAAATATATGAACAAGGTCTTAAAGGTATTACACCTAACTTTAGGATTCCTGCATTTCCCGTGCTATCGGTCCCTCTGTTAAGGGAAGGGAGAACTTTACAAGTTCAACACTAGAGGGAGCCATTTCACAACCAAATGGACTACAAGACTTAAGGGTATGTTTGACATGCAAAATGTGTAATATCTCAAGACATTGGTATGAATGAATGAATGAATGAATGAATGAATGAATGAATGAATGAATGAAGAGAGCAGAATCACAAAAAACAACAACCTTTAATACCTGGTGTCACAGTGTTAGTGGAACTGTAGATATACTGAGATGCCGAGTCTAAGTTGTACAGAACTGATCCAAATATGCCACTTTACAATGTTGATATCTTTGTATCCTCCCCCCCCCAGGTCAATTAACTTTCGATTACTGACTAAATTAGAGACATACTTTACCATCTCTAAATACAGAAGTCTGACGTACAGACAGCATTTCCTCTGACAATAATCCACTTACTGACTGAAGTTGAATTGACCAATCAGGCCTGAAAAAAATCCGCTCTTAAAACAAACAATGCAAATACAACAAAGTATGATGTAAAACAGGCGTATAAAAAAATAAGTAAAAACAACAGAAAAGGTAACAGACGCATGAAGCCAACCTGCCGACCGACACTGTATATCATATGGCTGAACATGAAAAAAGAAAACAGACAGCTGAGTGATAGAGTGACAACGCTACCGTTCCAAAAGATTTTTAGAGGCTACAATATTGTAATATTTAACATGAAGAAGTCAGAGAAAAATCATGCAGCTTCATCTCGTGACACAACCGGTTATAAAAATCTGAATTGCTGCTCGTAAAAACCGAAAAACGTGATCTTAGGATAGTTGCAAAGTGGGTTTTGAGCTCTCGTAAAATAAACCTGCTCCTCGTTCGAGGGCCAAATGTTAGGAACGAGCCCTTAACTCAAACTATCCTATTTCACCTGTGCTGATGTTTCATCGACTCATGTGGTTATATAGGCCTTTATATTGAGCCCTGACAAGCCTCTAGTGTAGAAAACAATATGCAATGCGACACTGCAGTGATTGTAATGTTTGCTGTTTGGCCCTTTTATGTTTGTTGCATAATACATTATCTACCTGTTGAGTGGTGCCAGCAAACGTAGGTGAAAGGAGAACGTTGTGTGAAAAAATGGAAGTGGCCATGATTTTGTTCGACTTTAGTTTAGTTTGTGCCTGCTGAAGACTTTGATGATGGTCATAGTTGTGTTTAAATAAATGTTTTTGCACTAATTGAAATGAATCCTCATCCCGGCGCTATCAGAGCCCTGAAAAAAATTAATAAAAAAAGTACGGTTGCAATCTCTCATATGCATCGAGATATTGATTTTAGCTGCTTATACTCTTCTGTTAAACACAGCAGGCACCATACACCCCACACACCCACACACCCACACAAGTAAAACAATGAAACCCATATACAGTGCAGCGTTTACATAAAGAAGCATTAAAATATTTTTTTTTCCACCCTGTAAAAACTGTTAATACATTACAAATACATGGTCAAAATGCACATACAGTAGACAGCTCTGTTTCCTTATCCCTTCCAGGAAGTCTGCTTGGCACGATTGTCATTAAAACAACAAAAAGCTGGAGGAATTTATAACAATTTTTTGGGGGGAAAGCACCAAACTTCAAAAGTAGAAAATTGAACTGGCTTGGATATCAAATTGTCATGCTCATACAGTAGGTGAGGTCAGTGAAAGCAACACAGGCTACAGGTAAGGTACTTACATTTGAAGGCTACTAATAATAAAAAGGATTCTCATACTGAATGTTGTAGCTAAATTTATGGAGGACTGGAATGAGTTGCAGATTAGCTACTGTTGTTAACTATTCATCTTTTTTCTTTTGGTAACAGTAGCCGCGCTTCTTATGAAATGCTACATAAACACTGGTAGAATACACCAGAAGTAAGCGGTAGTAAATGGCTTGTTCGGAACATTAGAACGGCTAACGCGTGGTAACAAAAACAATGTTAGACAGGACACGCCAAACATACCGAAATAACACATGAAAAATGGCCAAACTCTGGTTTTCAAGCTCACAAACTTTAAACATAGCTGAAAGACGGATAGATAACATCGACATAGGAGATGAAAATAACTCCCCGATTAAATAAAAGCCATGATATGCAAATATAATTGTGACATTCTGCAGCTTTAACTATATAAACCTTCTCATGACATAAAGTCGTTCATGATAAATTGATAGCCTTTTAAGAATGGTAATGTACAAACTTGCATAGATAAAGTGATATAGTATAGAGCAGCTTCATAATTACGTGCCCGAAAACAGAACATTCTTTTTTTATTTACTCGATAGGCTTTTTTTTTTTGATGCCCCTCGCGGGGAAACAGCTGCTTGTTGTTGAGAGGTTTTAACCACCGACGAAAACAAAAACATTGACACTCGGACCACTAACATATGCAAGTTTGCAATTTTGGACAGATATTTGTTAAGTCTCAAAGAGAGGGAGATCTGAGACGTCTGTGACGATGCAGCTCTCCTGCTCAAAAACACTTAAGGAAATACAGATCCTAGGTCACACAAAACATCTTTAGGACAGTTTCATTTTTTCTTCCTCTTGGTTTTTTTTCTTCTTTTTACAGTATGGCTATTAACAGTGTGGCATATGGATGACATCATAGAATCATCTGAATATAAAGGGCTTCACTGACTGTCTGTAATGCTTTTTAAACATGCTTTCCCTGCGATTATTTGGACTTTAACTCGTTTTAATGCACAGGGGGAAATGCCTGATTTTGGCTGTTCTCAATTTAAGGCTATTCATTTCTATTTGGCTAAACCACCACCTGGGGACTGAGAATTACAGGAGTGACATCTCTTTTAGTGTAGTATTAAAATGGTTCCACAACTTGAGGATACAAAGTCCTCCAATAGACTTTAAATTGATGTTGAACTTAAAGGGGAGCACCACTCAATTTGGGAAATGTCCTGGATCCAAGAACACACAAATCTGTGACACGCTTTCTCTCAAAGAAGTATAATGTGTGTCAAAGGGGATAAAATCGGAGAGATGGTATGAAAAAACTTAAACAGGAAGTTGAACGAAACTCTTTATTGAAAACAGAAATAAGTGTGTTTTTAGATTTGAGTGGCATTCCCCTTTAATAAGTGTACCTTACCGTTTGGAAAACACTCAAAAAGTACAACACGTAGACACTACTCTGAGCACAGTTCTATTAAAAGCAACAGGTTATAAAACATTGACATCATCAAGAGGACGTGCTGTACATCGAGTTGAGAGTGACAACAGCCTCCCATCTCCACCTCAGTCGTGAACATGACGTAGGAATCATGTTCCGTGTGCAAATCGAGTGAACACCAAACATGCGTGGCGTAACTCTAATGCTACTGACTGAATCTGTAGAGCTACATCGAGTGTGGTGGGGGGGGGGGGGGGAGGTGAAGCTTTTGTTGCGTACGACAAACCGACAAAACAGAGCGATAAAGTAAAAGTTCTTTCTAAAAAGGTGGCTCCTGCATTATATTGTCCATCCAACAGAAAAGCATTTCTTAACTTAGCTTTCCTCTTTGTTTGTAGAAAGCCCGTCAGAATACCACACCACAGTAACCCACAACTAAGGACCACTTTGAAGCAGCCCAGACTTCCTCCACGTCCCCAAACCGCCAACGTCTTAACACATGGACACAGCGGTCCTTAGACAAGTCTGACCTCCTCTGACCTTTGACCCCGCACCTCTCTTCAGGCCAAGGTGCAGGGTCGCTTTTCCACCACGCCTCTCTCATGCAGAGCGATGGATCCCGAAGCGGCCGGGGGCCCGGTGCAGGCTCAGCCAGAAACAAATTAAGCACTCAACGCTGGTGGGAGGAGAAGAATGTAAAGGGATGAAAAGGAAATAAAACATGGCCCATCCATGAAGCATCAGGCTCTGATGTCGTGTTTTAAGTTGGCAATGGGTCGTCATCGCCTTTGCTGCACTTGCACTTGCAGCAGAGGACGATGGGAGTGGCCAGAAGGAGGAAGGGGGAGGCAACCAGCAGGAGCAGGCCGAAGCCAGCGAAGATCCCCACAACCTACGGGAAAGAAATATATACATTAAGTAAACACACTTGTGCATACAGCAACAGGTACACGCAGGGGTTTACACTTAAAAGTTAACTACTTTACGCAGCATGATCTTATAGTATGCCATAAAATATGTCATAAAAAACGTCAGAACACAAATATTGGACCAAAATGTTTCGGTGCCAATGAAAAAGCTTCGATACATCACACATGTAAGAGATAAGTGGGTCGGTTACTTACACCTTTTCAACAAAGCTCCTTATTGTGCAAGTTGTGCTGAACAAAATATCAAAGATGATGTCGATTTTCTTTTAATGATTTAAAAACAAGCCATTGCCTTGAATCCTAAATCTGAACTGCTGTACTACGAGTTGGCCTGCAGATGGCACTCAATGCCTCAAAACAACAGAACCTTTTCAGCACGGTTGCTGAAGTTTCTTTTTCATTAACTCAGTAACTAATTAATAGTATATGCATTAGGGTTCTTCTTCCAACTGACTTCCTCTGAAGATAGTATCATTTGCATTCCACTCATGCATGTTGCATGGACAGATGCATCTTTGTCATTGTGAGAGAAAACACAGGTGTACACAAAAATATGGGAAATATGATAATGGACAGACCCGCTTGATCTATTGCAATAGAGTAGCATTTTGAGAAGCTGGAAACTATAGGAACTGAACGGAAATAAAAAGCATACAGAAGGAGGAAAACAGGAACTGACTGGGGCATTAAGCTATTTGAGAGGATGTTTGACAGCAGAGTAATGTAATAAATGTAATATTGTAATATTGTTATATTATTTTGTGTTTTAACCTTGTATAAACAGGTGCTTTATAAAATAAAGTTGAGTTAATTACAAGATGCTGGAAAACACCACATGTGATCATGACATCACAAGTAGTTTGTTTACTTCCTGTTATTGCCAGGGATCTCCACACATCTTGTGAAATAACTGTTAAGGCTTTTACTGATTCTCTATCTCAGCATCAACACTAGTAAAACCCACAGTAAGTCATCATGAACATATCCTAAACTAATCTAAATTTCAACTAATGGATTAAAAGGAATATTCTGAGCAACATTATCACATTGAAACTATTTACTGTTATGAGCAAGTTAGTAAATTGACCACATGGGGGCGCCAGACACCAGCAAGTTCAGAGCCACAAAATGGAATACATAACAGTCACATGCAACAGTGACTTATAACAGCTCAATGCTTCTCCTCCCGTTATGTGGGCAAAACAAAGACACCTTTTTGCTGTATTGTTTTCAAACATGTTTCTCCCGGCTGTTTATAACACATTACTAACTGTTCTTCCGACAGCTAGTATACAGGCTGTGCTGTAAAGGAAAGCACAGTGTACTGAGCGAATAGCCGACCCTAGTGATGCTTACATGTTTAGGACATGGTAACTGATGGTAGACATGGCGTCAGATAGAGACAGGGAGAGATAGGTTTGCCCTGGTACATCTTGTATTTATGAGGGAAGCTTTTTAGATGTGAAGGAGAGAGAGGGGCGCAGAATGAGGAGAGCAATAGAGAGACACACAGTGAAGCTATAGCTGAACTGTAATCATATGACTCAGTCTGCCCCACTGGGCAACAGATGCCAGTGTGTATGGCTAATGTTGACAAAATAACAAGTATGTTGGACTAAGGCACCTACTCGTTAATAGATTATTCGCCTAAGGAGGAGACGCTGAGGAGAAATTTTGGAACCAAAAAACAGAGTCGGCCTTTGTCGAGGACTTAAAACACATGACATATCTAATCCTGATCATGTGTAATCCACCATTTCACATGTGGGAAATTACATGTCATATCCAATCCTTTGTGTAATCCGTCCTTTCATTTGGTAACCTATCGGTAAAGAATGACCTTTGTTATGTAAACGTTTTCTATTTTTAAAGTGAAAGGTGTACATAATAGGCTTAGTTGAAAACAGCAGGACACCGACCACCAGGCACTTGTCGCTGCACGCGGATCAAGCTGTCCTTTTCCTATTGTACTGTCAAGATAATGCTAGTCCATCACCGACTGCGAGTGTTTGAGCCAGAAAGAGAGAAAGAGGCAGAACCCGGGAGCACGTGTACGGCCACATGCTGCAGTGTGGTGAGTGTGAGAGACAAGGGTGGAGAGAACAGGAGAGAGGGGAAGGAAGATGGGTTTCTCACCTGTGTTCTGTGCCAGATAACAGACGCCCTGGAGTGGCCCAGTTTGTTTCGACAGGGCCCTTTGTCATAGTGGATCAGGAGAAAGTCGTCCTGTCACGCAAACACACACACACACACACACGTACACAAATAAAGATTGACCATGAGCAGTGTGAAAGACACCGGCAGCCGTTCGGAGATGTCATGCTTTTTAAATGGCGGTTGGGTTGTCTGTGTTCACACAATTAAGGTTGCATAAGTCAACACGGCTCATAAGTCACCCTTATCCAAAGCTCAATTAAAAAAAAACTAAAAAACATCTCATCCCTTTCTTATGAAGATAGTTAAGCTACAATCTCCTGATAATGAAAGCTATTGCTGTCACAGGGAGACAACTGACTCATCTACATCCATGATCCCATTGTGCAAACAATATTGCAATATTACACTGTGGACATAGTTAAAAAAAACATTGCGCTGAACGTCGAGGAATAATGAAATTCTGAAGAACCAACTCACGTCCAGGGACTCCAGACAGTACCAGCAGAAGGCATGTTTGCAGTTCTTGCACATCATCTGTGCACAGCCCTCGTCCCTCTCGATGTAAACTTTACATTTAGGACATCGCTTGATTGGTGCGTCGTCCTCTTCGTTCTTATAGAAGGAGCTGGGAGGAAGACACACACAAGCTTCGTGAGATTTTTTTTTTTTTAATCCCAAATCACTCAACATTCACTTTTACAAGAAGTGCTAGGGATGAGATTGCTTGAATGCAGCGATCGATATTTACAATCTTTGGCGGAACGGGATCGTGCGATAGCCTTGGTTCAGGGGGTTGACAACTCTTCTAAAAAAAAAACACCAGTCACTAAACGGCATTGAACTTCTTCCAACACTCTTAAATCTTCCATCCTGTTGCTGTCGTTTGTCTGCTTCGGTTTATCCTGCGTCGGTAAAGTGCTGACCCTTTAAAATCTGGAAGTAGCCGTCATTCTGGGAAGTGTCCGAGGACGCCTAACAAGCCCATGTATTTATAGTGGAAGGAGCAGTGGAGAAGAATCACGATCCAGCTTTTTAGAGACCTTACAGTGATCAAGTGTAGTTCAAACGCAAGAGGCTTTTTAAATTTTATTTTACAATTTAAGAGTAGACTTGTTAAGCTTCTCTCTCTCTCTCTCTCTCTCTCTCTCTCTCTCTCTCTCTCTCTCTCTCTCTCTCCCTCCACCGTGGCCTCTGAGCTTGGTCCTGAACCTGTGCCGATAGAGGGAAAGCTCTGCAGAGCTAATGAGGTTTCCAGAGTAAGAGGATATCACAAAGAAACGGGTCAGTTGCATATGTCTCCCGGCAGCCCTCTTCTAGCCTCACAGGCAGGTCATGTTTCCTTAAAAAAGGAATAATAATCCAATGTCAGGCTTCTTTACCGCAGTTTAGTTTTCGGCCGATTGTTTTATATCTTGCCTATTCATTTGTGCGTGAGCCCTGGCTGATGATCAACGGGAGCAGTGGCTGCAAAACAGCCAGCCAGGCAAGCCGTCAATATATATTAAAAGGATACGCTGAATGAATCCTGCTGCATATTGACAAGTGCTTCAGAACTCCAGTCAGGTGAGCTGCACATGATTTATGGATTGCTGCTTCAGTTCTGAGGGATTGCATCTGCAGAAGCTTTATAGCAGCTGATACTGTCACAACATGCCAAAAGGGGATACATTAATATATCTTTGAAGGTTGAAGAGGTAGTTTTATAATGTAGACACATTATTACTGGAATGGATAGTGCTGGTGTTAACTGATGATGTAATACAACTTTGAATAAATGTTTGCTTTTTGTTAGTTAGAAATTCACTTATAAATCGCCTGTGCAAATTCATGCATATCTACATTATATTCATTCAAGGGTTCTTTTTTATTACAATAATTGTATAGTAGTTGAGACTAGGATGAAACTAATGATTGTTTTTCTTTACTGGTTAAATTATCAATAACGTTCTCGATTAAGGCCCATAAAATGTATGAAAATGTATGTATGTATGTATAAATGGCCAACACAAGTTGATATATTCAGATCATTTATTTGATTTGTGCGACCAAGTCTCCAGAACCTAAAGATATTCAGTTTAATCATAAAGGACCAGAAAAACCAGCAGATATTCACATTTGAGAATCTCCAACTAGAGATTCTTTAACTTAAAGAAATGTCGGTTAATAAAATGATTTATTTTATTAATCTAATCGGTTAAAGCTGAAAGCCACCTGAAGAGAAGCTTGCGTGCATGTGTTGATCAGAGTATAAGGTGTGTACATATTGGGAAAGAAAATCATTTCCAATGCAGCAGTACATTGGATGGTAAATGGAATCGACGGCAGTACCTGTTTTCTCCTGGTAGGAAGGAGGTAATGGGCAGGTTGTTCTCCTGGCAGGCCTGTCCGGGGTGCCAGTTGGTCTTGCAGGCCGAGCAGAACTCGAGGGCGCAGACGGCGCACTGGACCAGCTCGGGCAGCGCAGGAGAATCTGCTTCCTTTAGTTGGCACACGGCCTGGCAGGTCGAGGAAGGGCACCACGTCCGGCATGGGTCCAGCAGCACCTCTAATGGAACAAAGCAAGTGCCGGCGTCATGGACCGCAGTTATCCTAAAAGGGTATCTTAAAGCCTTACATTTTTCAACTTCGATGTTGCAGAGGCAGCTGATATTTCAGAGAGGTCTCAAACCTCTAAACCCAGAAGAATGTGCAAAAAATACAAGTGAGAAAAACTATTCTGATTTGGGTGAACAGACATTTTAAAGAAGGGAGAATCGTTACTTTTTGTCTTGCTGCATCTATGATGGTCTAACTCACTTCCACGACTTCTCCAAACTCTTTGGAATGTGTGTAAAAAGAGACCACTTTTCGTGCCAGTTCTGTTCTTTGTTGGTAGCGTGATGCACTTGCCCTTGTATCCTCTCCTTCTTTCCCCTTCCCTCTCTGCCAAGAACTCAGAGCCCACATTCCACATGCACTCTTGGCTCAGCCTGAGAAATATGGAACGGTTACAGCAACTGTTCTGCCTGACTGGACTGGGACATTGATGAGACGGCTGACTGCCCTTAACCAGGCAGCATCAACAGCTATTTCTGAGGCTTTCTGAGGATTTCTCATAATTTACAGCACCCCCCCCCCCTCTGTGTTCCTATGGATTTCTTTTTGTTCACGCATTTATGTGTGCAAGTGAGATCTGCATGTTCTGTATACAATTTGTGCTCGTGTGTAGGTGGAGAACCTGCAGGGCGAGTACAGTGATAACGCGGCTTGGTTACTGCTTTTCTCCGGTAACGAGGGGAACTCTAATATTACTGATTAGCACGTCTGCACTGACAGCACGGCGTGACACGGACACATTATCTTTACAGCAGTGATATCCGAGCCCATTACCAGTCGCTTAACATTTATTCTACAAACAGTGTAAAGCGCAGACATTGAAAACATAGCCGCGCACTGAAGCAGAGATAAAAGGATTTCACTAAAATATCCTGCTATGCTAAGAGACCTGCCGCATCAGAGTCAGCCAGACAGTTTACGAGTCTAGAGCCGAACCAATCCAATTAGAATCTCTTTAAACAAAGTCTGGCAGGATTTCCCTTTCATGTATATTTGATAGGAACTGGTGTTGATGAGGATGACAGGGCTGAGTCAGAATACTACAGCATAAATCAGACAAACGTTAGGCCTGACTACCTGTCGCAAGAATATCCCTCGCCTGCATGATTACTTGTGGTTCATAACATGGTATTGAATCCATATATTGTTTTAGTGTCAGAAGTCACAATTGAAACACTTCATTGTAAAAGCCATGGACTGTCGTTCAGTGCCGACATGGGCAAGATTGAAATCTACTGAGCAAACAAGCATTGCTCAGATCTTTTCTATTAGCTTTGCGCAGACACCCTATGGCGTAATTCAAAAGCAAAACTGTCCGCAGGGGGTGGCGGGGGGGGGGGAATGATTGATTCCAGACACAGAGTGAGAAGCAGTTTGGCGACACAAGACAGGATTGTCGTCATCCTTCTGTGTGTCACAGTAAAATATGGTATCCTTAGAGGACAGGAGGGTCCACGCGAGTGTGCGTTCGACAGCCATTGCCCACGCAACACCCAGAGAGGAACGCTGGCGTTCGCTTTTGCGTTGACTCACCCCTTTCAAACTGAAGCTTCTTGTATCTCTGCATCATCTCCGTGGCCACCATGCACTCAATCTACGGGGAGAGAGGAGGAGACGATGAAGTGGGAGGGAAATAAGCAGGTCATTGTGCATATTTATAGACAGAAGCTGCAGGAGCAATTATACATTCAGTATGTGAATACAATTTCCAGAACAATGTCAAATTCTAATGTCTACAAGATCAGAATTTGCTACTTTTTTATTAAGAGAAGATAATCCAGTTCCCAGAATGTATTCAAGGTGCATACACAGGCCCACTCAAAGGTTAAATAGACTTATTTATTGGGCAATGAAATGAGAATTCAGGCTTTGTAAGAGAGCAGTCAATTACAAGGTGAGGGTGCTGCTGTCAGAACAGACAGGGATGAGGCGTGCTTTGCCTGAGTGGCAGGAGTAGCTCGGGTTCCATTAAGGGCCAGTGACACTGATTGATTAGAAACATAAGGAGGGATGTGCTGAACCATGCAGCGCTTACGGGCCTCCGAGACCAAGTGAGAGATTCAGTGAGTCCGTGGACACAAACTGACTGGAGGATGAGGAACGCTCAGCCCTCAGATTGACCTCAGCTGCTTATTATAGTGGAATAAACACACTGGCAGGTGGAGCGCAGTGGTCATCCTGAGTAAAGCTTGAGCTTTGAAGCAGGCGTAAATGTGTTAAACTAACTGTTAAACTAAATATTAGTTTGACTATCTCTCAAAAAAAGAGCAGCACGATAGGAAGTTCGTGGCATGGAAAGTGACCATTGTTTCTGGAAATTGCTGCAGTGATTTGGTCTAGTCTATTGGACACTATCAGAGATGTGCATGAGCCAGAGGAGCAGCGGGGGATTGTTCCAATATTGACAACCAGTCGCCACCGAAAGGGCAATTTATTCTAATGATGATCAAAGTAAAAATCTGACATTTCCTTCTTTCTTTTTTTATCAATCAATACCTCATTTTCCAGCAAGTGTCCTCTTTTGGGACAGGCAGAGTCTGGACAGCTAATTGCAGTTTCAAGGCCTTCTTTGATCAGGAGTTCAATATACTGCTTCAGGCACTGAGGAAAAACACACAGGCAGACAAATACAACATTGCCCCACTTCAATATCCAGTCAGTCAGATTGACAGAAACAAATAAAGAAAAATAAATCAAACACACACGCGCCAGAAAAGTTGGTAAACAATCTCTGGCCTGTTGCATCAGAATTAGCTAGCTAGCTAGCTAGCTAGCATTTAGAGTTAAAAGAGCTAGAGGTTTTACTCAGGAGTAAATATTCAACTTCAAGAAACACGACTTCGAATGAATGCTTATGTTTCTGTGTGTCTGCTGGAAGTTCAAATACACAACTGTTTGTTCAACTTTATAAAGGTGAATGTTGTGTTTAAAGGTTTTCTTCTGCCCTAAAAATGCTACTTCACATAAAACTTCAAAGTAGCATCTGAAGCGTATTACGTCTACTGTTCTTCGGTTGCTAATTTACACTCATCCAAACAACTGATCCTTTAGGAAGATGAACAATCTAAAAGATTGTGTAAGATTTTCATGACATGCACTAGCATTTTATTACTTCTATTCTGTTACATATTCTGTTACACTGTGTATATTCTTTTTCTATTTTCAAAAAACAATTTAGAAATACCAGTATCAAATATCAAAAGGGCTCTCAAGTGAGATATAGGCAGCGTTTGTGTTTATATTGTGGTTGACCTCTGTGAAATGAACTGTACTAACTGGTGGATTTCTGCCACCGCCCAGACTGTGTTCTAGGAAGTAGCTTCTATTTTTAGTGGTCGTTCTTTGACATTGTTTCTTCATCTCTGGACTAGATTGGATCTGACAACCAATGGGTGCTACACATTCCTTTGTCCCAGCCTTTTCACACGGTACCAGTGTTACACAGGAGGGATGGGAGATTATGAATCCTGAGGTCATTTCTGATTTTAATACGGTGAAAATCCTGGGTGGCTCTTATTAATTAATTAACACTTACAGAATTTCCTTTTCTGAAAATGCTTGCACAGTCATTTTGATCAACTTCTGCTCTTTGAAGTTGCTAATGAACCCAAACTATTTTCTCTGCATCACTTTTGAATATTGCTATATTTTTGATATTATATAAATGTGATTTGCGGATCATTTATTTTTAGTCTTTGTTCTGCAGGAAATGTGTTTTGCTATTTGCAGAGCGTCCTTCTCACCAGTGTACAGAAGACACATTGGCACTGTGTGATGGTGGTCATCTGCTCCAGAGGGAACTCTCCAAGGCACAGCTTACACGAGACCAGGGGGTCCACGGCCAGCTCCCAGGTGGGACGGTACCGCGCCGTGGTCATCTTCACCGCCACAGAGCTGAAACAACAACAACAACAACGAAAGAGAGGAAAAGGGTCAGATGGGTACGAATAATGATGAAGGCAAATGCATCCTGAAATGAAGTGAGCAAAGTGGAATGGGTAATTCTCATAATCCTGTTGACAAAGAAAATCCTTAAAGTGCGACTATATGTAGCTCAGTTTTGTTTGCGTCTGTCTACATGAGAAATCCAGAGTCCAAGCTGTGCTTTATTTGTTGTGACACAATGAGCATGACGGTATGACCGCAAACTGAAAATGCATTGCGAGTTGAGTTGAGTCCAAGTACACACACACACACACACACACACACACACACACACACACACACACACACACACACACACACACACACACACACACACACACACACACACTAAATGGCCCTTGTTAGTCGTTAAGTTTTATTCCAGTTCTCATGCTTTCTGGCAAAGAAAAGAAAAAACAGTTCAAAAGCTCCTGAAACTTCTATAGCTATCATCTCTCCCAGCTCCTTGTGAAATGTTCACTTGGGATGAAATAACACTTTTTTTTGTTTCTTCTTCTTCCGTGCGCGTCATCGCGTCTCTTTTGTGAGAGTCAGAAAGGGTTATTTTAGGACGTCTCGTCTCACTCTCTCCTTCCCTGCGCAGCTGAGAGCGAAGAGCACCCACTATGCTGTTTACAGGAAGTGGTACCGAGCACACAAAGTCAACACCGTCAAGCTCTCCCCGTGCTGCTTAGCAACCGGCTGAAGGAGGACTTCGGAGGTGGAGGGGGGGGGGGGCAATGGCTAGGAGGGAGAGAGAAGCATGGCAGAGGAAAAGAGACAGGGTGAGATGGTGTTTTGCTTTTCCTCTAGTCATGGTACAGTCTGCCTCAACGTTCACAGACATACAAGAAGAGTGTGGAGGAGAGGGGGTTGAAGAGTTCACATGCTCCCTCCACGGACCCTTGTGCTGTATACATGTGCCACCCAGAGAGGGGAGACAAAAAGAGAGACAGTGTGTTCTGGTTTAGAGGAGTTATGGTATCACTATACACCACAACACATTTCATCTTTTAAAAAAAGGAGGAGGAAAAAATGCATCCACCATGGATCAACTTTGTTGGGGTGCTAGGTGAAGGCAATCCACGGATGACACATAAAATAAAAATGAGACGGAGACTAATCTGTTGTGGTAATGAGGAAAATCCAGAGAGCCATGTGATGGACTGGAACCTTTTGGTGCAAGCCAGGTTGTGCATCTCGATCTCGTCATATCGTTATAGCTTTTTGTCTCCATGTAACACAGAAAGATATTGGGTCTGCCATCAGTGAGGACGTCTCACTTCTCTTAATGCTGCACAAGGAGAGAGGAAAGAGGAAGATTCCCGATGGAGACTTCAGTGAGGATACACGAGTACATCCTATATGGAAGTCTATTATTAGACGGACACTCATTGGAAATCTGTGAGCGATCGGATGCTGCAGCTGATGAGGTGAAGTGCATCACTACACTTCACTGCAGTTCTGTCAAATTACAATCAGAGACGGAAGAAATAGCAGCACAACATGGAGATGTGGGACGATTTATTCTATTTAGAATATCTTTAGAGGACTTCTGGTGTCATTTTCATTGTCTGACAGTGTGGTTCCATTGTATCACCATATCATTTTGTCCAGAAACTTCATCATGACACAATGACTTGTGTTTCAACACATGACGACACCGGCTCATCACACGCATTTAGTAATTTGTTTACAAGAGAACGAAACTGAAAGTAAGTGCAAATAACTCCAGATAGGAACAACACTGCTGTTCAGAAAGTGCAGATTCGAGAGACAATATGCAAAACAAAATGACATTGTGTAAACAAAAGCTCAAAGACAGCAAGAGGGTACAGAGGAGCTACATCCTCAGGTGATGCAGCTGTGCCCCGTGTTCTCAGTAAGTGATCCATTCAGATCAGGCTCGACTGGGAAAAATGTCTCATTTGCTAAAAATCCGATACCCTCAATTCTTCCTCCTTCGCATTCTTTATTCGTGTCAGGTAGGAGGAAATTGCAATGTGAGAAAAAATGTCTGACTCACTCAAATCACCTGGCATTCATCCATCTATCCACCATCCATCACGCTGACCAGAAAGTACTGAGTGGCGAGGAAGCTCTATTATGTAGGTGCGGAGCTCGTTTACAAAAGCTTAAATGGCAATTTGTTATCAGGATGGAGGCAAGGATTTACAAACATGACCCCCCTGGGGAGTGTGTGGGAAGGCGTGTGCTCTGGTGGTCCAAAATAATACACGGAAGAGGGCCTTTAGTGCCGAAGTAATTAAATCATAATCGGAAAGGAGACACATTTATGTAGCCGAGTGCAAATAAGCGGTATGTGTCAGCGTTAACACGAGTCTGACAGCACTGACAAAGCAACATGACGTTCCACATCCAAAAGGTGCTAAAGTGCAGGTTAAAGGAGCATCGGTCCTAAAAACGTCAAAATGATTTAATGTAGCAAACACACAACAGCAACCGGCCAAATTCACAGGCAAAGAGGAAGAAGTTGCATGTGAAAGTTCACGACGCAGGACTGCGACGGACACTTCAGAGGCCATGTGCTTAACACTAAAAACAAAAGGCCGTGGGGAACCTTATCAACACCTCTGCGGTAGAGTCTCAAAACTGTGCAGCCGATGACTTGATTGACAGCAGTTCAACGGAGACTGAAATGAGTCCGTTTCTTTATCTGTCACCATGTCTAAGCTGCTGGACTCCATTAGCCCTGTGGCATAACAAAATACAATGACAGTAAAAAGTAATTTGCGCTGTTGCAGTGCAGGACTTTCTAATGGACTATCCGTATGCGCTTTTACATTTAAATCCATTTCTCTCTTTCCAGACTTTATATTGGCTGTGCTAATACTGACAGACCGGGTCGATGAGGACAAATGAAATCGTTTTTTTAAGAATGGCCTGAGGAGAGCAGAGGAAGAGAGAGAGAGAGATCGAGAGAGAGAGAGAGAGAGATCGAGAAAGAGAGAGAGCGACAAAGTGAAAATGAGTTTTCAAGAGGTGCAGTGCATCCTCTGCTGCATTATTAACTAGATGGTCCATTATCACCGAGAAACACACACACACACACACACACACACACACACACACACACACACACACACACACACACACACACACACACACACACACACACACACACACACACACACACACACACACACACACACACACACACACACACACTACATTATATCTCGAGCAATAGAGACTGTGCATGCAGGGCTCTAAGGCTCCGTGTGTGCTCCTTTCAAAAGAAATCGCCCTCCAGAATACCATACGTCTGAAAAGGTCAGGTCAGTGAGCTAAAGATTAATAAAGTGAGAGTCATAAATGAGTCACAAGTCAAACATTCATCCTGAGCAGTGGTCACCATGTGTCAGTCATCAGTTTGCGGGAGCTCCACTCATAGCTTCACTGGCTGCAGCAGCACTTATGCGACGATGGCTCCATAACCAATATGCATAAACACACACGGCATTAACTATACATCGGGGTGGAGATGGTCATGGAGGAGCAGTTGAGGAGAACTACTCAAAGTGTAAGAGATTTCTTGCTGCAGTATACATGATGACATCTATTAAAGCTCTTTTCTTTGTGTATCTACAGCTACGTCATATGCTGTATAAAATAAAGCTCACTTACAGTACGCAAAACATAAATATTTAAACAACTCATGGCTGCATAAGCCAGCGTCACTCAAGGCTGGATTTATTATCCCAGCAAATTATGATGACATGATCTTTTTAGTACTGAATGAAGCTTTTTTTAAATATAATTATAAATGTAATATCTTTTTTGATTTGGACTTTTGGTGCTCAAAAATACCCCTTAATAACATAATTTTTTTGTTTTTTTTGTTTTAAATATTAATTGAATCTGATAGTAGACTGATATTTAATACCACACCCTCAGTGACCACACACACACACGATACCAGCCCTGCTCTGCATTCAAATAAATGCTGCTTCCTTCCTAACGTACACAGAAAACAATAAAATGCAAACACTTCCTGTGAATAGACTCAAACAGAGACAGAACATGAAGCATCACACTGCATAGCGATGCGGCCTTTATATTCAAGAGGAACTAAACTCAACTAAGTGCTCTCAATGCACCAGTGTATACACTCTACATTGCCATCTGCTCTTCCTACAGAGGGGAGAGGACACTGAAAGAAACGGGGGAACATAAGAGGAGAAACAATCTTTCAGCTCTCCATTCTCACCTGGTCTGACACCTTTTACTGTGTGTAAATATAATGCCACATCAAAACATTGCATAAGACTCTATTTATATACCTTACCGTCTGTGGCTGATGTGAAAGAAAGACGCTAGCAACTGTTAGCTGATCTGGGAGTGGGAGCAGCTCACATGTTTTTCTCTCTTCCACACCTATTATACACGTACGCAGATGGACATTTGGTCGATACGTGAACAAAGCAGACCTTCAGCAGATTTACTTAGACTGTGCTGTCAACCAACGCAGCGCTGGAATAAGGACGGAGACTATTCTACCTGAGGTCTGGGGGGGGGGACAAGCCAACACAGAAGATGTTCAGTTGGAATTACTGCAGCAGAATTACTGTAGTGAGAAGCATGATATGATACCAGCTGACTCCAACAAACCTCGTTCCGACTGGCCTCATCAGCGAAACCTAATCTGAACCTCAAGTTTACTTTTGTCAACATTTTCTGTCATACTGCTGTAATCATTTGCTACGGTCTCTCTGGACTTGCAGCTGTAATTGCATTCCACAAACAATGTATATTCCCAAAGCATGTGATTTCATTCACCTCACAATTCCACATGTATATTGAATCACCTGAAATCATGGCAGTGAACAGCAATTTGATCTGAGGGAGCTAAGGGTCTTTAATAAGCACTTAGTGATCCAACCCTCTGCTGCTTACCCCCCCCCCACACCGTTCCTTCCTGCCATCCCCCCCCCTCAACAGCCCAGCCCTGCTCTTCATGGCCAATTAGTAGGGCCTTAAAATTTCATTTGTGTCATATCCACTGTGTCCACTGCTGCAGAGAAAAGGAGAGAGACAGAGTATAAAGAAAGAGAGAGGCAACGTGCCAATTCACTCCAGTTTCCGGACTTCCTTGGCTCACCTTTACGGCCTGCGAATACTTTTTTGTCAACTTGTTGCGAAAGTTCCCACCGGGCAACGGAACAAACAGGCAGAAGATAAATCACATGTACGCATGCACGCAATTTCAAAAGATTCAACATCATTTGCGGCGTTTTCTGGACAGTGTAAAGATATAACGGCATAAAAAGTAGAAAGATATGATGTGCTGTCATAATTATTTAGAATGTCCAACTTTTGAAAGTTGTTACATTTTAAAGCAAAACAATATAATGATATAATGCATTGTATTCAAAAAAGTCCAGTGGGTAGGATTTAGAGGGATGTATTGGGATAAATAGGATGGGCCTCCATGTTTCTACAGTAGCCCAGAAAGGACAAACTCTGCTTCTAGAGAGGGTCCTAACCCTAACCCTAACCCTAACCCTTTAACCTTTTTTCGTTACCTGAACCGTCGGTCCTCTACACGCTTGCAAAGGCGTGACCAGAGGGGTATTCAGTTGGTTGCAATCTGTAATCTCACCACTAGATGCCACTAAATCCTACACATTGGACCTTTAAAAAGGTGTTCCTGTTATTATTTTTATGTCGGCTGGTATTATTTTGTACACCAGGTGTATACATTTGTATGATAGCAAAGTGTTTCTGTTGCACAATATTCTACAAGCTGTTGTGTTCACTGCCTGGTGACAATATGAAAGTATGGTGGGTAGGTACAAATGACACCTACATTACATTAGACACCCACTCATATACAACACTGCCATCATTAAATCCTAGAGTACACCCTGCTAATGCTTTGCAATCTTGCAGAAAGACAATTAATAAGCAATGGTTCAACTTTTAATGGTCACCTGGAGAATAACTGATGGTAAGTACAATGTTAGCAACTTTTACCTTCACCAGAGACATAAACATATCTTTTAACTCATATATAGTCTAAACACATGTCATGTTTCAGCCTTACAAAAAGGTGCATAGCACATTGCCTATGGTCAAATACACAACTGTAATTTAAGACACACATTCTGCCCTTGTCTGGATCGTAATCAACATCTTTGGCAATATTTATACAATAATGAAAAATTAGTCTCACAACAGTCGCGTACATGCAAAACAGAGAGTTGCATTTAAGTTGACAATCGAGTCACAACAAATAATAAAATTAATTACCCGTTTGTAAATTTACAACTCTCAATATATTTACTTAGTCCATCTCCTGAATCTGAATTATAACACATGTGCACCTTTCAAATAAAATCAAAATGTGAGACATGCCACTACAATACACAGTAAGGATCCCTGCTAACGTCTGCCGATGGAAAACTATCATTGATAAATCATGCCAGAGTCTATTTTGAGCTTGTTTATTTAAGGCAGAATGTAGGTCGCGGGTGTATGTGGGCCATAGGTTGATGTAGATCATACAATACAATACAAAGCCATGACCCACGTGCTCCATCCACTAACCCACATTTGTAACCCAAAGCACACAAGCATAGGGATTTTTATTTTTGGACAGCTCAATCACTGAATGTGAAAGGTGACATGCCTTCGTGGAGGGACAGCGGTTGGGGACAGTCTCCGTCTGTCCTTGACATGGGGAAGGGGAGTGCTAAGAGGGTAGCCGAGAGTGGTGATAGGCCTAGTTTTTCCATGCCCCGAGGAGTTACACAATCACCCAGTTGTATTTTGGCAGCGTAATAGGGGTGGAGAAGCTATGTGTGTGGTGTGTGTGTGTGTGTGTGTGTGTGTGTGTGTGTGTGTGTGATGGTGCCAACCAAGTCAAAGTCTGTTTTGCAGTTTGGGTTGCTGACAGTGGTCATGCCTGGGTATGTCAGGCAAACAAACTTAGTCTAATGCCTACTTGGACTCTTTCCATTTTCCTGCTGCAATACAAGATAAATGTCATCTCTCTTATCAGAGTATACAGTTACTGCAAGAACCGGGATTGGTCTGCTTGAGCTGGTTTGTGTTTACTTTGACTTTCGGTTGGGTTTGTTGATAGTGACGACAACACTGAACAGGCTGAAGAATGGCTAAATGCATCTTCTGATCCAGCAAACCTGATCTCATCCTTCTAGAAATGTTTAGTAGTGTGGCATCAAGGGTCAGTTTATACTCTTATCAGCATTCACAGTATTTGCAGCACGGAGGGTCTGTATGACAAGGTCAGCACACCCCTACGGTGGCATGAAAATGACCATACAAATGTCAAATCTGTTGACAAAGCACACTGAGACAAATGTGTCATTTGTGATATTGGGCTATATAAATACATTTGATTTGATGCAGTCAAATTCAGAAGCTATATTTACTTAATGTTCATTATGTTTGCAACAGTGTCAACAGGTGCAGGAAACTCTGTGAACTCAGCAAAGGTTTACCAACATTTACCAGAAGAACACCATCTGTCAGCAGAGATAAGTCTCAGTCGTAGAAACCGTAAAGTTGCACCAAGACAAAAGACAGAAGCAAAGCCGGACAAAAACAGACGATGAGTTGGACCCAAAAAAAAAAGAAAAAAGAGGAAGGAAGGAAGATGGGGAAGGAAACGTCAGTGTACCTGCAAAAGAGTGTGACATTGGGCAAAAGAAACAAGACAAACAGACTGAAAGGAAATGGGATGTAACGCAGGAAATCATGTGAAATTGTAATAAGAAAAGGACCATTTTCCACACCCCTGCAAGCCTCCTAAGTGGACTCCTAACGAGCCGAGGCTCTGGCAGTGCTTAATGACCGACTGTAAATATTCATGAGATTCAGTAGCATTGGAAGTGTTCTGGAGTTTGTTCCTTTAAGTTTTAACGAGTCTACATTGAAGAAAAATCCAATGCTTGCCTCACTAGACCCCTGGTTGGGCAACACTCATTGACTTTTTAAGTTCCTAAAGCTCTTCTCCCAAATTAAGATTCTAAATGTTTTTGTTTTTTTTCCTTCACTTGAATGAGTTCATTTCCACACCCCCAGATAACTCCTCAGTAACTGGGGGCGACAGCGAATACCACACCCTGCTGATCTGATTTCACAACAAAGAAAGCAGACTTGATGACACACAGAGCCAAACCTTTAGACTGGTGGCGGAGGCAATTCTTGTCCACAAAGTCTTATTGTTCAGGGTTTCAAAGCCAGACTGTACTGAACAAGGGTGACAACATACAGTTCTCTACAACACAACGGATAACAAAGAGCATTACAAAACAGCTGGAAGAACGTCCTTATTTTAGACAGTCATACTGTATATTGCTAACTCCATAAGCGCTTCAACTAAGGCTCTAAGCAGGGACGTGCCGTATTGAGCCTATTTCTATTGATAGATGCAGAGAGCCCGAGCTAAGGGTCAATTTTGCTTTGCTGGCAATGTGTTGTCACTCACTGCTGTACAGCTTCAGTCATTGCGTTTACATGCACTCCATAGCCAGATTACATAATAATCTGATTAAGATCTCAGTCCATTAATGTGGACGTTCTGAAAAATCTTGAAATGTTACCTGTAATGTATTTATAGAAGCAGAAATCATTCGCACGCACGCGCACACACACACACACACACACACACACACACACACACACACACACACACACACACACACACACACACACACACAGTCAAGACATTTCTCTAACGTCATGAAACCCCCTTGGCTCAGCTGGCTATATCGTGTTTAGACTCAAATGCTCTTATTTGTGTTATCATGGGAAGTTATTTTCAGTTTGTCATTAAAAGGACAGATATATCCACCCATCCAGAATTCCCTTTGTACGTCCATGCAAAACAGAATCCAACAAAAATAAACTGGCAAAACTTACTGTTTCAAAACCCACTTAATTTTGTTTGTTAATGTTGCTGGCTTCATTTCCATTATTTCATAGTGGTTTTTCTGCCAGGTTGTTGTTTTTTCCTCCAGTTTCATCTTTGACGTAAGCCTCTTTAGAATTCATTGTGAATTTCCATCCAAAAGAACATGCAACAACCCCCCCCCCCCCCCCAACAAACTCCCTTGGTTGTTTATTAATGGAATAGAATAGATTTACTAAATTGACAGTTCTTTACTCCAAAGGAATCTCATTTTTCATCAACGCAGCAAACAAACGCAAGGTCGCACTCACCGAGGGCAGTGGCTGCAAACCAACAAATAAGGGCTGTATTCACAGGCTGTCTGAAAGTGACGTAACTGGTGGACACTTTAGCACACAGCTGGCAGTGTTTCAGAAAAAAAAAAAAAAAGCGGCCTTATGGCTGCTAGCCAGAAAACGTGTGGCAGCCCATAGAAAACCTATTATTAGAGCCACAAAAACAGGATATTTGATGGATTTGAACCAATGTTATCTGTATTTTGTACCACCACTGGTCATGTTACTGCGTATAGCAACACTGCAATTCAAAAAAATGTCAGTCAACTCATGACTAATGCATGTATCAAAATCCAGTTATGCTGACTAAATTCCTACCTTGAACTTGAGTGAGATAACCTGATTGAAATCTTTCAAACGTGCATGTATAGCCTTTGCAGTTGGATGGCTAACTAACAACATGATACGTGTTGGAATAATAAAAAGGAATGTGTCGTCAAATACCACAGTGAGACCATTCCATGCGTTGTTGATTTTCCCTCAACAATGGAGGCAAAAGTTTGACCAAGCTCTAGCTACACAGAAAACACTCGTTAGGAGAAGTTATTCTTCTGATGAATTAAAGTGTTGATGATAAAAACATTGGCAGCCTTATCCCATAACTATCAGACATTTGGTTTTACTGTGACTGATGTGAAAAGCATGCAAGCAAAAGCTCTCGTAAAGACATTCATATATTAGTGAAGGTCACTGGAAACTGTGCGTGTAAACTCTCACTGGAATGAGCACATGCAATTGATTTATCACACGCAACGAGGAGGTTGAACATTCAGCGTGTGATTGGCGTATCTTCACTCTTAATGGACACACTCTCTGCTAAGATCCTTTGTCTGAAAAAGCCCATGTAGTCTCTCACACAGACACCTCCTGGGGACAAAGCCAAGTGTTGTTACACATATGGAGACAAAAAGAAGTGAGCAGGTCCTGACGATATCTGCAGTCAAATTACACACAACAAGGCAGGAAATAAAGAACAACATGTGCGGTTTCACATCACTTTAAAAAGGTGATTACATGCTGGTTGAGACGCTGACTTAAATGGATATCACGTCAACAGTTTTGTCCTTTCACTGAGATGACTGTGAAACTAACGAGCACACGGTGAGGACTGCCGTGACTCCGCTGGACAATAGAGTTTTAATGGTCACAGGAGGAGAGAGCCACTCCAACAGAGAGGCACTCAGAGCCTAATCTGTAGGGTACGGTGACACTCTCGCCTGTAGTGGGCTAAACAGCAATTTCAGTAATCGCTGAGTTAGGCCAACGCAGACAAAACAAAAAGCGTATAGACGGAAGAAATTCCACGTTATGCGTGTCATCCCAGGCATCGTCTTTTGCTACCTTTCCTTCAGTCTCCGTGGACACTCCAACAAATCATCTTCCACAGAGGCCTATCTCACCACAACAGCACATTCATATCTCTCTTGTATCGTTCTGCCCTCCACTCTCACCCCTTGCTGTTTGGTGAACTGCTGCCTTGTAAAGCAAGTCTCTGTGTCCCATTGCAGGAGAATGGGAAGGAGGAAGCCAAAACAAAAAACTACCTTAGGAAATTGCCGCTGGCGTCCTGTCGTTTGGTTTGTCGCAGATACACAAAGGACGTAAACCCAATAAAAGTGAGGAGAGGAAACACTCCAAAACCAAAAATGTGTCCGTGTGACTTTACATATCAAAATAGTGAGGGAAAGAGAAATTACACACCATGGTGACACATTTCAAGGGAATGCTATGAGCAGCACTTGCCTTCATCTACTCAACTTTTTCACTGATGGAATTACAGGACGTACACTTTGCCGGTTGCTTATTTGAGACTCAATAATCCGTATTCAGACGTGACATATTCTCCTTTTAAGGTTTAAGACCTCCAGTCAGCCAAGACTGTAGGTCGAGCTGCCACAAGTGAGCCACTCACTGTCAGGTTTGGGACATAACGGATCAAACAGTAACAAGCGTGGGCGGAAATTGTTATCAGAATTACTGATTCTATTCTATTCTACTATTATTTTCAGATAACCTGACACCGCAGGCTAAACTCAACGAGCGAACAGTGATCAAGGCAAACTGATAAAATACATTGCGGCTCCTATAATCTTATCATGAAATCAAACCCATTGTTTCTGCAATTGTCTTTTAATGTATCAGCAATAAATAACTTATATGATATAGTAGATTTTACTAGTGGTGGTAGAGTCCACCATTTCCCCCCACTCCACAGGAAGATGATGCATGAATGTAATCAACAGTTGTATCTCATTGATAACAGCCTCACTGTTCACTTAAAGTTACTGCTTATGCAAACACAACATTTCCTGCTGCTGCCGCTGCTGCCGCCGCTGCCGCCACTGCTGCCGCCCGCTGCTGCTACCGCTGCTGCTGCTACCGCTGCTGCTGCTACCGCTGCTGCTGCTGCTGCCGCTACCGCTGCTGCTGCTACCGCTGCTGCTGCCGCTGCCGCCGCCGCCGCTTCACTTTCGTTGTGGAGTAGTCAGAGAAAGCACAATGTGTTTGTCACCGTGATTGGTGAAGAAGTTTTCTGCATCTTTTGGAAAGCGGGTGATGGTAATAATGGAACAATAAGGAGCAGCCGCAGTGAGCTGTTGGATAAAGAGTTGTAGGCGATAAGCCGCACACCTCCAACTCCTCAGCCAGGTAAACAACTTCACTGTGCCCCGCTGGTGTGTGGGAAAACTAAACACAGCATTAAAATCAGATGGCAGTGGCAAATGTTTCTGACTCATTCCTTTGTTAAGAGTTTATTTGGCTGCCGGCGAAACAGAAACACAAGTTGCCCTTCTATTGCATTTTGTGACAAATTTGTAAAGTGTACCACGGTAACCACTGCAAATCAACCAGGACCGAAATCTCAACAACAACAAAAAGGACTTTAAATCTCTTGTTTAGTTTAAGTGAACAAGTCTTGATCTCCAGAGTTTAGACTGCGACTGCATTCCAAGTATTAGACAGGCCCTTCCAAAAAGGGAGAGAAAAAAAAACTAGCAAGAGGTTTAGATTTTAGGAACATATGCCCAAAGACTGGCAGCATGCTAAGTCGTAGCTTAGTAATCAGATATGTCCTGCACATGCGCACTTTGCTTAGTCATCTGTTTCCCCCCCCCCGTGGCTTTTATGCCGGGTTGCACCAGCTTTTGGCTCACCACTGGCACTCCCAGATCCCGGCCTACCTCCTGACTCATCTACTTTTACTTCAACTAGTGATTTCCAACATTTCAGAGAGTGACTTTGAGCCGAGCACGAGCCTGAACGTGTATTTATTCTGCTATTTGCTATGTGTAGGTGGGGAGCGTCAGTGATAGAGACAGAAGTAGTAAAGCAAAGGGTTGGCTTATTCCCAGTGGAGCTGGAGTGCGAGTTGCACCCCTTTAATGAACATGAAACATCATTTGTTGTTGGCCTATAGTCTATTGAGGCTACTGTGGGTGGAAAAACGACGCTCTCCGACAAAATATTCCTTCCTGCCTTTTTCCAAATGAGTTACTTTGGAAAGAAGCCCATGCAGAGTGAATGTGTGGGACAGACATCAACATTGGAACAAATGTTTGAGAAAAGATTTTCTCAATTTCTTTTTCCTCCTGTAGAACTCCATTATAGCTTGCACTGGAAATAACTTGACATAATGATGTTGCATTATCTATTTTCAGGGCATTTTCTGCAGGAATCAGTAAAGTCTGCAGTGACATCTGTTTCTAAAAACATGTTGGCTGTGGCCCTCATGAGGCAGTCAGTACGTATGTATGGAGGGTGTAAAGCGGGGGTCTTCAACGTTTTTCAGGCCAAAGACCTCTGGTGTAAAGTATCACGGCTTGGAAGCCATACAGTCAGTCTGTGTTTTTCTCCATCAGCAAAAATGGCTTTTTGTTTCAATGTCCAAAGAAGATGAGCACATGTAAGCTCATAGACATGTTCAGAGGAAGTTTACTCTTTTTTTGTTTTTCTAACATTATACTCACTCAACCCCCGAGGGCTTGCTGCAATTTACACGTTCCTAAACATGCTGAATGTTGGAAAGGTGGACGGTCAGAAGAATCTGTGGTGCACTTATTGCATAACAGTGTCTCGCAAGCCCTACCTGTCTGAGAAAATGGAGCCAACGAGAGCAGTTCGAAATGGCAAGCAGCCTTCTGGAAGGAGCACGGCACACACACACACACACACACACACACACACACACACACACACACACACACACACACACACACACACACACACACATCTCATAATGCTCTCATAACAATCCCTATCTCATCCTAACTGGCTGGATACAAGCCATAACACGGAGCTAAAGCGCTCTCTGAGCAATAAACATCGTTTTCAGATTCTATTTAGAACTCTAGTGATTGCATTGTTGACTGTCTAGGTTACACACACACAGACACACACACACACATAAAAAACCCCTGCTGAAATGGCATTTAGGATGTTGCATAATCCTTGGCAGCACAACTGAACAAAAGACTACAACCCCTGGAGTCAGATTACACCCAAAATGACTATAGACATGCAAATGTTACTAGAAATTAAAGGAGGGATTCAACAAGTGTACACTGCAGTAATGTACTGTACGTCTGAGACAGCTAAGTGTCTTTAGGAATGCCAGTTACCTCACCACGGAGGATTTACATTCAGTGTTGTCCTGCCCTCAAAGACCCACCTCTATTCAGTGAAGCCACTCAAATAAGACTTAGGTTACGAGGAACTGACACTAATTTGAGTTTTAATTACTGGTTAAGAGCCTTTCAACGACATGGGTGTAACATTTCTAGATCAACTTCGTCTCGGGCGGACTAATCTCCTTAACATTAGGTGCTGCTGTGTGATCTACAGCGGAGTTATAACTCTTACACAGGCGGATAGCTTTTGCAGGTCTGGGAAAACCAAAGCATTTCCCTTTTCATTCCCCAGACACGCATAGTATTTACAGTATCCGCAACAATATTGCAGTGACTACTCTTACTATATTATTTCCATAAAAACTACAAATCTGTCAGGTGCTTCGTTTTGCTGAACAACAGTTTGAAGATTGCCCTACCCAAAGATGAGTCAATGTAAAAAGAAATCCAGAGAAACAGACTTTTCCTGGAGTCAGAATAACTGCCGTGCCCATAATCACCATCACAATAGCATATTCAGCAGAGAGCCTTTTCAAAACGCAGCAGTAATATTTGTCAGTACATGGCGATGCCAAGGTCAGGCATTCTCATGAAAGGCTTAGATAAACATTAAGTGTTTACTGAGAGAGAGCCTCTGCTTTGTGAGGCACACCAAAACAATCCCTTCCCCTCCTTTTCTATACAAAGTGTCCTTCATAACATCTGCACACCTGTGTACATATGTGTTTACATGTACGTTCATGTGTGTGTGTGTGTGTGTGTGTGTGTGTATATGTGTGTACTTTTGACCTGTACTCTGAACTGCAATGGCACGCCGAGTTCTGGGCATCATAACCTCATTCCTTCTCACTCTTAAGTAAACTCATCTCCACTTTCCTCTGGGAGAACTGGCCGACTGCTGCTGGTCACTCTGAGGAATGTGTTTCGTTTTTGTACAAGACCAGCTTTCTCTTGTTTTTGAACAAATCTGCAGCAGGCAGCAAAGTAGTGGCTTGATGCATTTATTCCCCCGATGGGACAAGCCGTTTCTGTCGAGAGTGGGAAAAAGTGCATCACGACATCCCCTTCATGTCAGACAAATTCCACGTGGAACATATATCATTCTGTAAATGTGTGTTTGTGTGTGTGTGTGTGTGTGTGTGTGAGAAAGAAAGAAAGTGAGTCTTTCACTATGTCGCTGCTTTGACATTGCTAGAAGCATGTAATTGGAGAGAGAATCAATAGCACACAAAAGGGATCTTAAAAGCCACTGACGATCATGGGCCTCATATGTTGCATGTATTTCAAGCTCGCACAGGGACAGAAGCAGGCACTTGAACTAATATAGACCTCTGACATTTAAGGGACATAGTGTCAGGAAGATGACGACATGTTGGCTTCCTTAGCTGAAAAAGGATAAGATACAAACATGTTAGCCTACAAGAGAGGTGAAAACACGATGTACAGGTAGGCCAGGCATTAGAAATTAATTTCAGTGTACCACACACACACACACACACACACACACACACACACACACACACACACACACACACACACACACACACACACACACACACACACACACCTCTCTGAGCCTTGGTCAGCGCAGACTGCAGGAAAGCTCTGTTTGTCTAGTAGCCTGGTTCCATAGCTTTGCCTAAAATCTGACTATACCCGGAGGAGGGGGGGACCTGCTGCTTAAAATGGAAATGGCAGGACACTGAGTGACCTTTCAGAGCCATCCATTCTGAACATGTTATGTTTGGAGTTCAGATGCAACAGCTCAGCAGCTGCTGTGTGGGAAACTAGTATGATTTAAGGGCTGTGGTGAACAACAATTACAGCAACTCTGATCAAGTGCAACAAATACAGTCAACACACACACACACACACACACACACACACACTCACAGAGAGAGAAACCCTTGCTGATGTCATTTTCAAGCAGCTACCTGCAGCCAGTGCTTTGTCATCTATTCACTACAGCGGTTTACTCCCAAATGAGCCAACAAAGAGTTCTCAATTACACTTAAGACACCGCTAATAGTGGGGTTTGTCTGTGATCCAAAAGAAGTGCAGCATTTCTTGGTGAAAAAAACCGAGGAAATGGCGAAAATAAAATGCGCCAGCATGTTTATAACAAGAGACAGATGACAGGCTGCTACAGCTCCTTACACTGTGTTTAACGGTACATTGAATAAAAGCAGAACACCTTACCTGGCTTTCTGAGATAACGCCGTCTTGATGGTGTAACCTCAGCAAAAGGTTGAAAAGATGATCTCCTGAATTGGATTAACGAAGAGGCGGCCAACCAGTCAGGCGGAGGAGGAGGAGGAGGAGGAGGAGGTGGTGGTGGTGGTGGTGGTGGAGGAGAAGGAGGATAAATCTGAAGGGGTGATGCCCATGTTCGTTATGTGTCCCTCCAACGTCGGGGTGGAAACATTTGACCTGCTACTGTCGCCTACAGCGAACTGAATTCAGGCCCTGGTGAAACACTCACACACAACAACCATCGGCGTAAAAAGAAAAGCATAGATAAATAAGCAAAGCAGAGAGAGATACCCAGGCTGCAGCTGACACTCGCCTCTCTGTGTTTGCTTGACGGTAGGATTTGTTTGTACACCCGGAACAGCGATCTGATCTCGATTACTGAACAGTGCGCAACGTACCAGCCGCCACTGCTACACGAATCCTTGTGAAAAGCAAAGAGGCTATCTTGTTGCATAGAAATCCGGGGGCGGTGTGTTTACCTCTCCACCGTTAGTGCTGCCGTGCTCAGTAGGAAATCAGCTGCTCTGCACTGGAGGGACGCCATTTGTTCGTGAGAGGCTTCCCCCTCTGCTGCCGCTTACAGGAGAACGCAGCACCTACCACCTTTTCCATGAACGGCTGCGCCCCCTGCTGCCGAGACAATGCAGTCGACACTTTTTTTCTGAGAGTCGGTTTCATGAGTAACACTATTTGGACCACTTCCCTCTAGTGGTATAAAGCCGAGCAGACAGATAGAGATCCTGGACGAATAATACAAGCTTAATGCAATGGAGATGATTTTGAATGTAGTGTTTGGTATCATATTTGTGAGCACCACACACATACATGTAGCCGTGTATTGTAGTATTTGTAACAGCCTTTACTTTTTTTCTTACTTTTTAAACGTGGGAAGGGGAGAGGGTGACAGGTGTGTAATGTCATATGTCTTTTATTAAGCTACTGGATGCTTAGATTTCTCTCGAGATCAATAAAGTATCTATATATCCATTTAATTTGCCTCCACTGTATTTGGATGGATATTTCAAAACTGTAAAACTACACACTTTCATAAAATGAAATGTTTGTGAATCTGAGTGCATACATCAGCTGATAAAACAGTTTGTACTGTGAACCTTGCACATGTCTGCACACAACTACCACTTCTAAAAACGTTTTCTTCTATTCAATATTTTTGTTTCTTTATTTTTTATTTGGTTTTCTTTTACTGTGTGTATGTTGTGCACCAATAACCCAAAGCAAATTATTTATGTGTGATAACCTACTTGGCAATAAACCAGATTCTGATTCTGTTCCCTTGAACTCCAGGGGACCTCAAGTCTGCAGAGAGTTGATAAAATAAAAATGATCTTGATACATGTATAGAGAACAGCATTGTGACAAGTTGTCAGGATAAAACAACAGAGTCCTGGACTCATTTCCATGGTTGTCCTTGGCCTTCACACAGTCCACAAAGCTTTATCAAGTCATCGAAATATTGCTACATGTACTTTGTATTTGAACAGCTGTGAGTAAGCAAAGAGAGATCTGTCCTCAACAGTCTGATAAACAGGACAGGTAACTAGTTCTTGGCATGTGTTCCACTTACTTTACAGGAACTGGTATTACAAGAACCAATGTGACTGGTTTATTCTCCACTATAGTGGGATGAAATGTGAAGAAAGAATGCTGTTCATGTTGAAAAATGTAGTTAAATTGATATTTATTAACCAAAAGGGATGAATATTTTTTTTTTTTACATCAGCAAATTGCTGTTTATCTCATGCCAAGGTTGGATTTGACCCCTGGATGCTTCAGTAAGGACTCAGCCTTTGAATATGGGCGTCCGTGCTACCAGGAGAACCACCGGTGCGCCTAGAAACATTTTAATGAGAATTTAGGTTGCTACATGCTGACCAAAATAAATTGAAATAAAACACTTTTATAATGAAACATATTTTTTATTGAATCATATTTTCCTCACACATTTGAATGCAGTGCAGCACATAATATATGCACGTATTTACAACAATATATATTTATTTATCAAAACCACTGCAAATAAGTGTATTATCCTAACACTTTTATTCAACAACAACAACACCAACAAGCAGGGAATTGTTCTAAAAGTAACATAAATATAACTAAAAACACTAATGTACAAATTAGCTGTGTAATGACTGCGAAGGTAAATCGAAATTGAGTTGTCGAGTTTTCACCACTCCAGCTTCATGTCGGCTTTGCTCCACACATATTTCCCTCCTCTCACGAGAAACATCTTTTCATCAAAGCCACTAAAAGAAATGGCCTCCTTCACGCCAACATCAAGGATGGACTTGGACGGGTCCTTCCTTCCCTCTCGACAGTCCAGGAAACGCATCTGAAAAAAAAAAGAAAAAGAGTAAATCACCTACACATATAAATCCTCATCAGATGTGGTAAGATACCTGAGTATTGAGCAGTTACAATGCAACAAATACAAAGCAGTAATTCATGGAGTGTGTTTAGTCCATGAACAACATATTGTACTTACATATTCATCCAGGATCAGGTAGGAATTCCTCATCTGTGAAGACAAAGAAGACCACAACCTTCAGTTATGTTAGTTTCAGGCCTGGCATCTGATTCTCGACATTGTCCCACACGCTAACAACCCTGTTGACATTTTGGTTGGGCTTTGGTCCAATGAACACGGCTGACGTGCTTCTTTACCATTGTGGTTGCAAAAACCGACATTTGCACGCACACAGAGTTCCATTGTTTTTGTTTCATAATGACCTCAGTCATTTTGCACTCCAGTTACGACGAGACTCTATCTTTACTATTCACTTCAGTCTGCGCAAAGTGACGTGCACAGTGTGATGTCTACATTTGGATGACAGCAAAGCAGCACAAGCAGTAATGGCGACTATTGTATAGTTCCCATTTACACCCCGGTTTTTGTAAAATCAGAGATGCAGGTGTCAGAATCCTCAATATAGGCAGGATGGTAAAAGTGAATAAGAACACTATGTAGTAATGAATAACATTAGTCTTATTCATTTCATAGCAATTATCAAAGCATTATTTTGCTATAAATATGTACAAACTATACAAACTGATGATTCATTTTCACTTGTTCATTCTTTTAGAGACCTCACCTGTACTTCAATATGAGAATAGTTTTACTATACACATATAAATAGCCCTTATTCTATGCACTGGTTTGTATCACAGTGTGTCAAAGGTCATCTCATACCTTCTCATTGGACTCAGGAACAAGGCAGGGGACGCCGCTGTGTCTTTCCAGAAACTCCTGAAACACCTGTTCTTCGATGACGAACCTCTCTGCCTCTCTCAGGGCTTCCTCGCCCGCATTTTCCCCGTCAATCAGCAGACACTGGAACACCTGAACACAGGAAAACAGACAAGAGAGTGTGACTATGTGCGTCAAGATGTCATATACGCAAAATAATACACGCTCTACCCTTCCTTCTGCCGTTACCTTCCAGCGGACTGGGTTAAGCTGGAGGATGTTCTCCGTCATGTCCTCGTCCACGTTGAAGGTGTTGATGACCGAGTTGATTTTGAACGCCACTTTGTACTGCTGGCACCAGTTGCGAATCTTGTGCAGGTTGTCTACATGGCTCTTCTTGCCCTGAGTTCTGCCAATCAGCTGGTTGGTTTCTTCATCAAAGCTGTCACAGGAGATGGCCAGGATGTCCAGATCGTCGCCTGTGGGAGAAAGATCAGTTTTAAGATCACGCATAATATTTGGAATGGTGAACAGACTAAAAATATGCTCCCAACTTGTGTGCAATATGATAATAAAAGAAGAAGGATGCATTTGTCCTACAAAACTGAAACTAATTTGGAGCCTTACCATATTTCTGGAACCATTTTTCTTTGATCATGCTTCCATTGCTGACGATGCTGACACTCGGGAGCTGCAGGTCCTGTTTGCAGTACTGAACTAATTTCCCCAGAAAATCTCCTTTTTCGTGCAAGAAAGGCTCTCCTCCAGAGAAGTTGATCTTTTCCATGCCTAATAAACAGAGCGAGGGATTTAACTGCGTGCAAGAGGGTTGACGTCACACACACACAAGAACACAATATTGACATGTCAAATGTACCTGCTTCCTTCAGGAGTTTGAGGCCTCTCTGCGCCTCATCCAGAGGCAGGACGAATGATGTTTTTGCAGTGTGGAAACAAAATCCACATTTGTAGTTACACTTGCGCGTGAAGTGATAGTTGACACTTGTTGGAGTCGTCGCATTTTTGCTTTGGTTCACTTCTCCGTCAATTTGCGGAATGGATGATGTTGATGACGTTCTGAGTCCGGGTGTCCAGTAGCAAATTTTTGAAAAGACGCTCGCAAGAATGTTGCACAGAGTGCTGATGCAGAACTGCATCATCAGCATCGGACTCTCGATCACAGAGAATTGCATTTTAAAACCAGCCGTATCAAACCAGCTATGTTGGTACTGTGGACGTTAAGGGCTGCAAGATACACCTTTTATAAAGGGAGAAGGAAAGTCGGTCAGCTGATCGACTTTGAGTTTCTATTTACAGACACCGAAACCGAAAACCAGATGGATGCAGTGAGGCGTTGAAAAAATGTGACGCTGCAGGCAAAATTAATATGCGTCTATTATTTATTATATAGTCTTATACAGATGCAACAATGATACGATAACAGGAACTTTACAGGAGGCTTAAAACGTATAGGAATTATATGGGTTTTAGTGATATGAGATGCCATTAAGATACATATTTAATAAAATGTTTATAATAATAATAATAAATTGTATTCATTAAAACTCAAAGTGTTACAGAGTAAAATGATGAAGCAGAATATAAAATGTTTTTTTTAGCACGTCTTCAAACATATATAAATAACTGTTAGTGACATATTATTTCATTCTCTGCACGCCTTCAACTAACCCTTCAACCCTTAGTCATCTCTGCTTCCCAGTAATAAATCATCTAAACAATGTATCACCCATGTTGTGACCCACCCTTACTGTGACACAACCAACAACTATTTATTCTGGTGTCTCAGGTTTTGCTTGAAACATAACCTTTGAGCTGAGGACAACATTTCTCGGAAATGGCATTAAAGGAGTCGCTGCAGCCATCTGATAGTGGAGGCAAAGTTTCGTTTTCCTCTGTTTACTGCAGTTAACTTTCGTTTTCCCCTGCAGCGGCCATGTTTAAGTAACGCTTCTCTGTCAGTATCATTAAACCAGATCGGAAACCGACCATAACGTGCTGCGTAAAGAGATGGCGCGGCGGACAATGTCTCTTATTCCTCACTGGTCCTCTCGTGTTTTTTCAGTGGAGCTTGATGGAGCACCCTTCTACTTCTCAACACAAGAAAAGCACCGGGGAGAAGAAGTGCCTCGGGTGTTCCGAGAAGTCCCGAACTATGGACGGTGCTACTCTCTCCTCGTCTGCAGCAGCGACAGAATTAAACGTGCCAAGTTTTACGGGGAGCTGAAAGACAAACTGTTGACAGACTTGCCTCCACAGTGTCATTTGTCTCCCATGTCCTCATTTCTGCCAAATGTCAAGGATTCTCTCTTAAAGGGGTACTTTTTAAAAGACTATTCCGAGAGTTCATCCCCTACAGAGCGACTTCTGCGAGATTTAATACAGCGTGACCCGGTGCTTGTGTGTTCATACTTGAGAGGAGAGGACAGTCAAGTGTGGACTCAGCATCTGTGGTCTCATGCAGACAGCCAAGCGACGCAAACGTCAAAGGATTACTCTGTGGTACCCGCAGAAGCGCCAGAATATCACCCATCTACTCTCAACATCGTCAACTCGGATGTTTTCTACAGTTTTGAGGAGGCTTATAAAGTTCTAAAAGAGGTTATTATAGTTTCATTCACAGACCTTATTGTTTTACATTTACATAAACAAACAGAAATGTTGCTTCATTTAGCAAAAGATAAGGTTAAAATAGCACCCTCGTGTGGTAGAGGAAAGTATAGCAGTGTGACCAAAGCGGCTCTTAATGCTTCCATTTATCTATCAGTGCCAGGTGGCCCACAGTAGCGTGTGCGTGTTCATGCGCACCGCAGTTCATGACTCCCTCCTGCCTGCTCTCACAGCAGCAAACTGACTTTGTCTGTTCTGCAGTGTGGTGACATCATCCCAGAGGCGATGGCTGTGCTGGAGCTGCTGCCCAGCAGAGCGGAGGCCAGAAGTAAACCAGACTTCCCTGTTATTGTCATAGAGGGCCTGGATGCCACAGGTTAATGCCATTGCTTCATAAATAAATATGGGATCAGTTTGATGTATAGATGTCTCGCTAAAGTGATGGCCGGTTGTTCTCTGCTAAAGCCATTAACTGCCAGCGAGACTCTCCTAATGGAATATCATGTATCATGACCTCAGCAAAGTTACATCACTGAGAAAATGGTTTATTGAAGAGCTCGCTCATCTAATACTCTTTGCAAACCTAATGAAATCTCAACCGTGTAGCTGGGATGGGAGTTTTGACTTCAGTCACTTCAGTCCTTTATTACATTTAAAGAATATGATGAATTCTACATTTTGTTCTCTAAAAATTCTTTGTTTCTTCTTTGCCTCTGAGGTGATTTTGTCCCCCTCCCTCCCTCTTACTATATCACAGGTAAGACAACTCTGACAGAGTCTCTGAGGGATACTCTAGGGGCCTCTCTTCTGCGCTCCCCTCCCCACTGTCTGTCCCCCATGAGGACCCGCTTTGATCGGGAGCCGCCCCTCATCCGCAGGGCTTTCTATGCTCTGGGGAACTACATCACAGCAGATCAAATAGGCCAGGAGGTTATGAAGACACCTGTCATCGTTGACAGGTAAAGAAAGCTGAGATGTCGCAGGTGTTGTGACGTTTGCCTGGTTTTGCGACCCGCTTTGAGATAGAGAGGACAATAGATACATTCCACTTGAATCAAAAACCTACAATTCAGTGTTTAACATCTCCTCCTCCATCTGTGAGTTAGCTGATCCTCCATCCATCCATCTGTCACCTTTCAATCCTCCATCCATTACCTGTCCCTCCAGATTCTGGCACAGCACAGCAGCGTATGCCATTGCCACAGCAGTGAGCGGTCCAGTGTGCAACCTTCCAGCAGAGGGGTCAGAGGTTTACCGTTGGCCCAGTGACCTACTCCAGCCCAGCCTGGTGGTCTCACTCACGCTGGACCCCGAGGAGAGGAGGAGGAGGCTGAGGGACAGAGGTCAGGGAAAGACTGAAGAGGAGCAAGAGCTGGACCACAACCAGCTTTTCAGACTCAAGTGAGATATTTGCATTAAGCGTACATAATATATGTGTAGGATACAAACTCGTACGAGGCATTTGAAATACAGAGTAGGGATAATTATTTTCATTATCAATTAATCTGCTGATTGCTTCTTTGGTTATTGGATTTATTGTTTAGTCTACAAAATGTCAGGAAATTGTGGGGAAACAAATACCCAGAAACCCAAAGTGAGATATTTAATTTACAATTGGATTGCCTAATTGTTCATACAAAACAGAGAGAAGCAACAACACATTTGAGATAAAGAACATGTTTTGCTTGATGTCTTATTATCAAAATAGTTGGTATTTAATTTTATGGAGATGGACCAACGGATTATCATTTTAGCACACATACTTGGATAACGTTTCCTAAAGAAAATGAAAAGAAGAAATTGTTTCCAATGCAAATGGCACTGTTTTAACAGATTCCTTAAATTGTAACAGTCATTCCATCTGCCTCATTATACAATTCCTCAAACAAGTGATTTTGCACTGGAAACAACTATTTCCTCAAAAATGTCCGTTTGTTTTACGACTGAAAATCACTCAACCATATCAACGGAAAGCCTAAATAATTGTGGTCGTATATATTTCTACATAAATGTAGTTCTGGTGGAGCTCTTTGACATTACATTCACATTCTATTAAATGGGACTGAGGTCCAGTATAACAGTACAGTACCACTGTTTGTTCCACAGAGAGAGAAAAAAGAGAAAAGCAGAAAAACACACAGTAGACACACTTAGCGATGTGACGTGTGGACAAATGTTCTACAGTCTGTGATGAAAAAAAAAAAAAAGAAGTTCCCTGTGAGTGTGAAAACATTAAACCACAGATGGGCTACAAACTGTACTGCACGTTCCACTGAGTCAGGTCAGCTCAGTCTTAGTCTGATCCATCAAACACTTAACAATCAATTACTGTCCCGTGGGGGAAGCAGCTGATGAGAAAGAACAGGTGATTAGTTGCTGAGCTGTTGTGCTCCATTAAGCTGGTCAAAACTCGCAAGGCACTGGCTGCCCAGATAGTCGCTACGCAGACAGGTCGATGGCTACTTTCATTCATCCTCTATCCTGACATAATGGCCTTTCCACACGGGACAGCCAGATGTTGGGCCAGCAGAATTAGAAAAAGGGAGGGAATGGACTGTCTTGCCGCTGAGAGAGTGAGAGATTCTGCAGACTTGGGCAATCACTATCACAAGGACTGTTCCTTATTTGTGTCTGGAAATGGCTGCTCTCTAAGCCATGTGTGTTGTTTCTCATCTCCTCACTGTTTCACCCAAGCAGTCGGAAAACTCAAAGCTGCCGCGAAAATGGATTATTCAGTGTAATGTAAAGTGTAATTTGCTGTGTTTATTATGTGCTTGTTTTCTTCACTTGTTGACCAACTTGTTTGCGTTTGTCTCTGCAGAGTGGAGAAAGCTTACCAGAGGATCAGTGGCCCAGCATGTGTCACTGTGGATGCTAGTCCTTCTGCAGACCAAGTGCTCCAACAAGTGCTGCTTTTAATTAGGGGCAAATGCCACTTGTAAACAGTTCTCCATCTCCCCTGCTGTCGCCCATGCATCAAGTGCATGTAGTACCTCCTTCCACCACTGGGTGCCAGTAAGGTGTTGTGAATACACTCGTAGGAGGAACGGTGTCCAGATTGGAGAGTGGAGATGAGATTCTTTTCAGAATGAGTAAAGGTTGAATGGCCAGGGGCCAGAACTGTATGCTACAATCAGAAATACATATTCATGTAGACACACATACACACACACACACACAAAAGTATTGTCAAGAAGAAGTGTGCACTTAACTGCCGTTGTGACCTCTCAGAAATCAGACACAGTGTATCAGAAAAATGCTGAAATGGGATCCAATTTACAATTCGATAAAATAAAAACTTTTCATTTGTTAGACAATACGTTTCAAATTGAAATAAAATGACACTAAATATCTGTTTTGGGGTCTCTCCTTATCTTACATAAGCCAACCGAAGAAGTTATACAAACGCCACGTGCCTATGTAGGTGCGTATTAACTTTCTGTGGACTCAATGTTTGACTTTTTTTTACAAAATAAGAGTCCTTTTTGCAGTGCACTGCAGATGGAAAATCCCTTTAGTTCGACTGTGTGATATTGACATAACTGATAGCACTTGTATTGATAACCCGTGTGGCTCGCAGTGGAGCTACAGAGTACACTGAGAACATATAGTGCTGTTTGTACTTGATGTTCTCATGGGTAAATGCACTCACAAGTGCGCACACATAAATGCACTCCTACTTGTGTAAACACACACACACACACACACAAGCCTGCGCATTTACTAAGAGCATATACTGTAACTCATACATATATGGAGGAAGTGTATATTTGGCCTATGTGATGGGAAGATTAATTGGTGGTTTTAATAATTATGAGCTTGGCAAAGCTGCGGGCTGGAGAAGACAGAGTGACCCATCTCTTTTACTGTGATGCATCAGCAGAGCGCCAACCACTGCAGACCCTATTCATATGGCAATTAATGGAGCGCTGTATATCAATGTCATTCCAGTGCTCCCCCACACAAGCGCATGGATCACTCCTACTACCAATTACGGCAATCCAATGTTTTACTGAGTGGAGAGGTGCTTTGGATGCAAATCATACCATCACATGTAATCACATAAACTAAAATAAGGTGTCATTATGTTTATGGTGTATGGATTCCTACATGAGGTAAGTATCTCAGAAGGCTTTATTGAATCCGTAGGCCCCTCAGCTGCCTGATGACGGCGTGGATTTGCGCGGTGTGACACAAAATGAATGTAGCGCAGAGTTGTGTGGAATTTTGATTGCCGTTAACACAGTAGCCTCCGTCTTAAGAGAGTCCACAATTTATGAAGTAGGAGAGCAAAGCAATTAGGCATTACGCCATACATCATACCTGAATGCAACGCTGTGAGTGCCTGTGGTGGCAGCCATATTTCCATGTCAGATGTTATGCTGTGTTATACTTGGCAACGGAAAGTGGGTGGTGATACCATGCCATTATTGTCCCTCAACACTACTGTAATATGACATTAATGGGCCATAATCACAGTACATTACACATGCACTGACATAATTCTCTTTACATTTGTTAATAGTGTTTTCCCATGTTGAAACATTAAGGACCTGTTCAGTTGCTTTTGTCAGATAGCCAGGATACGCTCCGAGGTCTTAACAATAACAACAACTCGCACGTTGAATGTTTGTGTTTCGAAGTTGAACTTGTGGTTTGAGGGGAAAAGTTAATAACTAATGCAATCTGCTTCCAATTTATGCCCTCACTACTGAAGTTGCAAGATAAAAGTCCAAACCACCTTTATGGAAAAAAAACAAAACCTCAAGATTCGTCAGGAGGAGCTTAGCCGTACACACACATGGCCATACACACAAATATACAGTACACTTACGCTACACACAGCACACGCACGCACACACACCTCACCCTGTATGGGGCCACTTTGCACTACACTCCTCAACTTCAATATTTCATCTGCACAACAGAGAAGGAGCAGCAGAGAAGAGGAAAGCCCTCCATGAAATAATTAAAGATCCAGCAGGGATGCAGTAGCACAGCAGCCGCCGTCCCATCGTAAGTAATAGATCAAATGAAAGCTGTCCCTCAGATCATTAATAATGAGTGTGGTATGGAGACTGAGGGGGTAGGGGGTGGGAGGGGAATGGGAGGGCATTGGACTGGTACAGGTTGGGGGAGGGAGAGAGGGCATCGGGGGAAGCACAAGGTGTTTTTATGTATGTGTGTTATGAGTGAGGTCGGGTGGGGGTCGGGGGTTTGAATAGTAGTCTGGGTCCCCTGGCAAAGACCCCAGTGGGCCTCACTTGGCAGCCACATGAAGCGGCATGGCAAGAGGAGTCATGCATATGATTTGGCACCAAATGTCTGCCAAACTCTGAAGACCCCTACAGCAATGTCTATATACATCCCTTGTCCAATAAAAAACATTTTACACAGTGAATGAGCAGGTTAGCGGGGGCTAATAATGCTCCTTTCAATCTGTGGAGCCTCAGAGCACTACCTGGATATGATGGTGGATTTTGGGAGAGCTGAGTTGGCCAGACAGGTTGGGATTGGTTGTCTGCGTTAGGGAATGGGGGGGGGGGGGGGGGGGGGGGCAGGAAGAGGAGGCGATGGGGAAGACTGGAAAATGAGGAGTGGAGGGGGTGGGGGGCAGAGTGAGTAGAGGGAGATGCTGCGGATGCTGTCATCTGTGGGCTCAAGTCCCTCCAGATTCCTCCAGCTGGCAGGTACAGTGTATTTCTCAAACACTATCCCCACCCCCAAATACTGTATGTAGCATTCCCCGTGCAGCTTTAAATACCATCCGAGGTCTTTCCTAAATATTCACCAACCTCCTCAACATCCTAAAGAACTGCCAAGGTTGCTGTGTAAAGGAATTACACCTAATTGGATTAGAAAAATCTGAATTAGAACAGAGTGAGTGCAAAAACTAAACTCTAAAATATGTTTAGGAGGACATTTACTTGGATTTAGATCCAAGAAAGCTCATATTTTAAAGACTTTGAAACAAGATTGAGGGCCAATAATCCCATTATAACATTAAGTTTGAGTTATCCAGTAGACTGAATTAAAGATCACAATCTCTTGACGCACACTTCCTGCCAAAGACTTGTCCAACCCCCCCCACCACCGCTCAACACACTTGCATAGGTGCACACGTAAACACACCAGATACATGCACAGCACCACCGCCGCCTTCCTCTGAAAAAAGCAGGTGGTGGAAGACAATGGCGGGTGGTAGGATGTAAAAACATGAAAGGTGTAGGAGTTGAACGGATCGGTGGTGAAATGTTTGTCAAAGAAAGCATAGAGCGAAGCTCAAAATGAGGTGGAGAAGGCAAAAAGCGAGGCAGAGATGAGGAAATGACTTTGTTGGGATGAAACAATAAAGTTTTGATAATATCCCATCAGAATACAGATGTATAATTCAACAGCTCTTCATCATCACGCTCACCCTCTGTCATGGTGTTTGAATGCTTATTTGCAGGGGCGAAGACGGCATCTCTGTCGAGAGGTGCGGGTATTAGGCACAGCAGGCTGTGTATTCAGGATGCCATTATAGATTCAGGTTGTGCTTATTTTCCGATATTTTCGGGGGATAGGCGCTCTATGGTCTGTGATGATTGCATGAAACCTCACCAGTTTTGCCTCGCGGCTGTTGGGGAGGTTTCACCAGGAACGGTTAAATATTTAAACACTGCTGTGAGATCTCATTAAAAACGGCACATCAGCCCCCATAAGGCCCCTAAAGCACTCCCTCACACACTCCCCGAAAACCCAGTTAGAACTCGGTGGAGTGTGACAAAACAGTTATTGTCTATTTACTGTGGAGAACTTGCGATAAATCATCATATCCTGTCAAATAAGGCAGCTGGCAGTGGTGTTGACAAGTGGTAAGTCGTCATATCAGGGAGGAAGATGATTGAGAATTCAGTTCTGTTTTGACAGCTGCAAACACGCAGAAATATGCCAAAAACAAAACAACATGACAACTAGACCAGACTAATATTTCCATAACACACATATGAAAACAAGACTCAGAACAAACTTTGGCTCTCTGGAGTCTTCTTGCCTTCTCACAAAATCTGGGCAATTAATTCCAACTCTATTGTTTGGGGCTTCTCTATTTTTAGTCTGGCTGCCCTCTCAAATAAATTGATTTCCTGTGGCGAACTTGGAATGTTCCTTGTGTGCCATGTTTTTCCCCCCCCCCCGCCCTCCTCCAAACACACAAATACCGTCCTTCTTCCCCCGGAGGAATAAATCAAAGGCAACACTGCCAAGTTCTACGCAGCTGTGTGTGTGCATCTCCTTTTTATACTTGAAAATGGTTTATTTTTGTTTCAGTTCCATTAATGCTTAGGCATGTCTCCTACTTCATCTGGCATCAGCAGACAGCTGAGAAGCTACTTGTTTGACAGGCTAGTGGCTAAGTGACTCTCTAAATACCTAAACTGACTGTCTCTCTCTCCCTCTCTCCATCTCTGGTCTTTGATTTGATCTCTCGTGAGACACAGAGGTCTGGTTTTTTGTTGTCCTCACCACAGAAATAATGGCTGGGTCAAAACAGACTAAGCTCTCAGATCGCAAGAAGATATTTAAACACACAGCACTACACATAAATAAAAGTAGAGCAACTTGATCCTGGATTCTTGTAGCGGTGTCAGGTGAGCCACTGATCTTTGATGAGCACTACTAAAGACAGATGCAGAGAGGTTGGGGGGTTGGGGGGGGGGGGGGAGACGGGACTGTGCTAGCAGGGAAAGAATTACAATGCACAGACTGACAGGGAGAGTAATACTGAGGAATATGAATCATTAAGCAGAGCAAATGTTTGCTCAACTTCAGTGAGACTCTAAAAAGTGCACCCCATACTGTCATATATCAAATGACTTTTTAATTACAATGTTGTTAACTCTGTACAAAATGCTTAAGTTGAGGGCGTATTGTGAATTCATGAGTGCCTTTAAAACATAAAATAAAAAACCCCCAGATGACCAGGGGATTTGGTGAGGCTTACATTTCAAGTTCTGTTTCCCACTATCGTTGTCACAGACAGCCGTGTGCGAAGTAAAGGATTGTAAATAAGGCCTTAGGGGTGTGAAAACAGATAGTGATAGAGAGAGAGTGAGAAGAGTAGGGAGAGAGGCAGAGAGACACAAATGAGAGAAACATACTGCTAGATCCCAATTCCTTATCCTGACTAAGCCATATGAATCCCTCTACACCCATTTAGCTTGCTCACTCTATGGCTCTCCTGTGAGAGAGACGAGGCGTTTGCCTACTTTACAGTCTTCTCACTGCACCTCGGAAAATATTGAGTTTATAGCCGCTCATCACCATAATCAACACCATATACCCAGCAGCCTACAGGAGGGACTGCGAGCTAACAGGGGGAAAGGATTCACAGTGGCTTTGCCTCCCAACTCTTCCCACAAGTCACTTCTTCTCCTTTCTAAGCAGAGTTTAGCGAGCGGTCCTCAGGGCCTGATATAAAGAGTAGAAATGTTTCAACAAGTCTCATACTTACTCACATTGAAGCACTTCCAATGCAGTCCATCTCTGATAAGACAACTTTAAAAGTTAAGCCTGTGGTCAACCATGTGTAGAAAACGATATGGAGAAGTGATATTATTGAAACGGGGCTCACATCTCACCCTTAAAGGGCCGGTTTGTAGTATTTCAGGGAATATATTAGCGGAAATATAATATAATATGCATAAGTGTGTTTTCATTAGAGAGAATCGTTATGTTTTTGTTACCTTAGAATGATTCATATTTACATAGGGAGCGGGGTCCTCTTCCACGTAATCTATTGATGTACAACTGGCCATCTGTATCAAATTACTCACCAAGTTTCAGCTTGAATTCTTGAAGAAAATGTGATTTTTCTCGTCTGCCTCCACGATAAACAAAGAATCGGAAAAAAGAGGAAAGTCTTGATGAATTGAAATAAATGGGGCCTCGTTTACCAGCAGCAAAACTATATCAAAACAGCTGTTTCAAAGCTCTCACAACTCATTTATCCAGCCGTATGCTCACAACTTCAATTCATCTAGACTTTTCTCCTTTTCACTTGTTCTTCGCTCACCGTGGAAGCATGTGAGAAAACGTTTTCTTCAAGAGGTCAAGGTAACATGTGATGGGTAAAGTCTTTTTTTTTATTTGCAGCCATTAAATCATACAAGATGAAGTCAGCTGTTGGGAGTCTTCGATGACGTACAGTGCCGTGACAGAAACGCTAAGGAAAAACCTCCCTTTTAGGAAAACAAGACTTGGACAGTTCCACACAGGTAAACCCCGGCGTAAAGAGGTAAACTAAACCGGTGACAAAAAAGAATAGAAAATAAATAAACGTCTTGCCTTCCAAACACCCTCTACAAAGCCAAGTGATGATGTAGCTGGCTAGAGCCTGGCTGGAGCAGTTATCCATCTCGCCCTGTGTTGCCAGCTGTCAGAGTACACAGCTCCAGCTAGCCGCCAGTGGCAGGTGTAATCAATATGGACTCCACAGAGAGTTGCACTACCAGAGGCCAGTCTCCACTCTCTAACCCATCTCTGTCTCTCCAGGGGAAACAGTAGGCAGGCGGGCAGGGAGAGTACGTTTGATGTCTCCTCCGGGCCAAGATGGAGCAGCCTACTATAGCTCCGTAGCAGGTAGATGATTAATCCTACCTATTGGATGCACCATCATGTTTGAGTTGGCGTATATTGTTTTTTTTATCAGACTGAGGTGATGCTACTGTGAAAAGTCTTGTTAGAAATACTGTTTAGAGGAAACAACTGTCACTTGTAGTGTCTATAAGAGAACATTTAAGCTAAGCTAAGCACATATAGTGTGTTCTCATTAAGCTGGAAGAAATTCTACTATAATAACATTTATATAATCACCACCTGAAAACACAACGACAAAACAAGTTATGTACCTTTCTATTGTTATATATATATATATATATATATATATATATATATATATATATATATATATTTCTGCTGGTTTTAAGTTTGTGCATGCACTTAATTTCATATTAAACATATCCTGCTTATATACTGTACAGTCAATATTATTAATGATAATATATGGTGACAACAGTGTACACTTATTAAAGATTCACGATGCTGTCAAGTTGTGTAGGAGTTTTGACTGATGCATCATTAACACTAATTTGAGGGAGGGACAGACAGTCATACGAACACACACACACACACGCACACACACACACGCACACACACACACACACACACACACACACACACACACACACTCACACACACACACACACACGTGCCCCTGAAGGTATTCACTTCTCCGCCTAATTTAAAGTGCTCTCAAAGCAGAGCAACGGAGAAGAATAAACAGTGAATTTAAAATGATCTTTCATATTAATGACTTGTTGTTGTCTTTAAAAAATCATTTTCTGAAATGTTTTCCGGGGATCTGTGGAGGAGTCAGCTAATTTAAAATAGTGTAGATCTTGCTCGGGGACAGAAATCTTACGTATTTGCATTTACTATGCATTCTCTCAGCATATTCCACTCAACATGCACGTATAGAAGCACTTACGGGAGTGATATATTTAGGTAGGAGAGCTGCGATTTCATTTCCAAATTCTAGCATCTCAGGGGCATTTGTACTGTAATTACTACAATCTTGTGCTGTCTAGCAAAGAAAGTAACTTCTGTTTGGTCTAGAATTGAGTTAGTATTGAACACTGACAGTGTGGCGACAGTTGTGATCGTTTTAAACACAGCGTCAAAGTTTACTCGCAAATGAAGCCATTGTGTTGTAATCTATCACAATGGCCCAGCATTCCCAGAGAGTGCCGAACAAACGGTATTAGTTCAGAGTCATCTTTTGGTTATCAAATGTAACTGGTAAAGCTCAAAAAAACACATGACAAAGACTGACCTCCGGGTTACCCTGAAGGAAGTCTAGCAACAAAAGGCAGAGATACTATTACAAGGTACCTACCCCTCCACACACACACTCATTCATAACAGGGGAGGAAACGCCTTTGACAACCATTCCATTCTGAAGTAGCAGAGATGGAAAACAATATAACATAGAGGAGTAATAATCTGTTGTAGGACTACTGACCGTACAAACTGCTTTTAATATGTAACCAAAACCAATTCTAGTTCACACTCCCACACTGAGGTAGTTCACGGATACACATAAGGGCGTAATAGTCCTCTATGCACGGTGTGATTAATATGCGCAGTGCAACATTTTAATTTGAAAAGTCACCGGTCCATTAGATTTCACCGTTCCAGCCATGTCAGCCCTGAGACGCCCACACTGCTCTCCAGGAGAATCTGACACCATTGTATTTGGCCAAAAAACACTCTCTTGTCTGTTCCTTTTGTCTCTTTCACATGTTTTTCTTTCATCTCTAGTTGTTTATAAATCCTTTTGCCTCTGTCTCTTTTTACCCAGTCTCACCGTTCTTTATTTCCTGACCTGTGGTACGAGACCTCGTGAAAGCATCAGCGGGGAGAAGCGGCCAAAGAAGCGATGGATTTACTGCATGCTTTGGCACGATCGCAGGGAGAGAGAGAGAGAGAGAGAGAGAGAGAGAGAGAGAGAGAGAGAGAGAGAGAGAGGAGCAGAGAGAGAAACAAGAGATGAAGAGAGGTGAGATCAGACGGTGGCAAATTAGTTGGGAAATGATCTATATTACACAAAAGAAAGTCTGGAGATGAAGACAGGAAAGTGTAGCTTGGAAGAGAAATGTGGGAACATTTTCTTTTGTGTACACGTTAGGCATAAATCCAAGCCAAAGCTGTCGTCGATCAAATCTGATGTCATGAGACCTCATTTGAAGCGGATCTTCAATTTACTCTGATGTATCAAAACCTGAAACTAATTCATTTAATTATTACCAAAGAGGGTTACAGCAGTTGATGACAGACGCCTACACTGATCTACAAAGCCAGGAGGTGCATTTAGCATCTACAACCACCGTAGCTGTGCGTACATGTAAGTGGTATGGGTAGGTGTCTCGCTATCACTTTCCCTCCTATCCTCCCTCTCCTCTTTCCCTCTGACCTCGATTTTCTGCCCTCCTAAACAACTGATCCTTTCCCCCTGACCTCAAACTAGTCAGACTGCTCTAAAGAAAATGATGGATCGGTGCAACACGGTGGCCCATTTAAAGTTAAGTCCTCTACTTTACAGCATGTCTGACGCAATAAAGCGATCCGCCTTGCAGCGTGCAAGTGTGTCAGCTGCATCATGCATACCACACGACTCAAAGCTGTTGAAGTTTATTTAAAATTCAGACAGTTTTCCTCGGATGATATTCACAAGCTGTTATTATACAGCTTTAAGAAGACCGTCATTTGGATATACTTCAAGGAGAATGTGTCGATGCAGCCTGTAGCAGAATCCTAAGCTTGATGTCTCTTATTACTTCCAACAATTGTTTGAAAGCAGAGAGGCAGAGTTCACACCTGTTCACATGGCATAAAAAGACTAACTGGAGGGCTGTTCCTGACTCTAATGTTTATACCATCCTCTGCGTCGTCCCCACAGGCCACTGAAAAACACTGTGGATTATTTAATAGTGCTGTATACTGATGGCAGGCTACAGTTTCACTGCCACTTTATGATCCAACGCCGGGAAAACTATATTTCAACCGAAAAGATGGGGAACGCATAAGGAGGAGGCATCATTCATCGCCGCACATTGTGCTTTGCCAGTTCCTTATTCCGTTCTGAGGTGTACACAAGTCACGGGGCAAGACAAGCTCCCTGTGTACATTAAATCTACGTCCGCAGATAAATTGGTCGGAGCTTGGCCGGAGATTGCTTTGATTTACGGCGTAATTACAGAGTTCTGCTGCAGCATTGATATGCCCGGCTGTCTGTGCCTCAGTTCTTGTGTATGGTTAATAACAATGAAGCTGTCAGGTCTCAGAGGCAAGCAGACAGGTCTGATGTTACCGGTGGTATGATGTGTGTGGTGGCATATCTCATGTAGCAACCACAAGTCATATAGGCATGTTATATTACACTGCAGTCTCCAGTATGTCTGAGCATCCCGGCTGAGAGAGTAATCAGATAAGATAATGTAGTCAGGAGAGAGAGAGAGAGAGAGAGAGAGAGAGAGAGAGAGAGAGAGAGAGAGAGAGAGAGAGAGAGAGAGAGGGAGAGCAATGACTATAACATTCATTGTCAGGATGGTAGTGCATCCCTGGGAGGGACGATCTATCACTCTCAACACTCACACTCACACACACACACTTAAACACACAGGTACACAAAGTTAGGCTGAAAAGACGAGGCTGTGAGCGTCCGTCGCAGACAGGGAGGATGTTTATAAAGCCTACCAGGTTCAGTGCATCTTTCAGGTTGCATTATGGGTGCTATCTAATTGGTGATGGTGGAGGCAGAGGTGGGCCTCATTGGAGGTTCAACCAGAGGCTAGCAGTCTCATAGCATCTCAGCAGCTCGTATTTCACTGCGCTCAGTGTGCTAAGAGGGTCAGTCTGTCTGTCGCTATTCTACACACACACACACACACACACACACGCATTTGCGTAAATATACCTGCACACATGCATTTTTCAGGGTAAAGGTTCACTACATAATGGATATGCAGGGACACCTCAGTCACACAAAACCACAAGCAAATTCACACTCTTACAGATTAACAATGTGCCAAGATATGTGCCCCACACACACACACACACACACACACACACACACACACACACACTCCAACTTCAAACTTCCTTCCATTGTAAGAAGTCTGATTGATTTAATTCAAAGTGCTTTTCTTCATCAAGAAGATGAGTGAGTCAATCTCTTTTTAACTGCGTTACCTTCTAACTTTAATCGGCGTTCTTTAGAGTTTAAAAGCCCCGCCCTCAGCATCATCATGCCAGCACCGACAGAGCTCATTTTAAAACAACAGGATTTTGATATTATGGAATATTAAATGTGCTTTTCATTTAAGTCTGTTGTAGTTAACAATGTTTAACCCCATCATTTAAATATGTGTTTAAATGCTCTTACTCCATTGAGCTTGGCTGTTACAAATCTCCACTAGCTCTGGCGGGCTACGTATAGGATAATAAACTGCATTCAATAGCTGAAATAAAAAAAAGTCTCCATATGCAGATTTGGAGCAAAAGCTTAACAACAGAGTACAGGAGAGATTTCATTTTGAATAAGCGAGCTCAATGTTGTATAATTTCCGCACACAGAGCTTTCTCTGCCTTATACTTTTATAATTATATCATGCAGCGAACAATAGAGAGAAATTCCAATTTAACCTGATGAAAGAAACGGCACAGTTTTATAACTGTTTGGAAAGGTTATTTCATATTTCATGTTGGCACTGACTGAGTTCATTGGATTATTATTAACTGATGTTGCCCTTCTTTGTGTAACAGATCTTGTGCTCCTCCAAGCAAAGTTCTCATAGGTACTTTGGACCCAGCAGTAATTCTCACACTATGAAAACACATTTAAAACACTGTTTGCATCTCGAACACGAACAGGGAACATGGTTCTGTTTATACAATTGCACTCTTAAGTCTTTTCTTCTACATTACTCGGTGCCAAAAGCTGCAGTTCCTTGAATGGCCACTTGAGGCTTGCTCCAAATGCGAGTCAATCCACACGGACCCCCAGGTTAACACGTCCAACTTTACAGCAGAAATAAACATGTTTACAGCCTGGTACAAAGAAAATGGGTTTGTGTTCTCTATAGCTATAGCTTCCCTGTTCATGACAACTGTATGGGATGTACATTTTTTTATTACAACCCGTTTAAATAAAGCACTTGATCACAACACTCTGTCATTCTTGTGTAATCATATAACCACAGACACAGAACGATATGAGGGGGAGAGCTGGAAGCCATAAAAGCAGGCTCTTACTGTTGCTGTTACAGCGTGTGAAAAAAGGCTATAGGCATATATGCAACAATGTATGTAAGGTAACACTCATATAACAGCATTATAGAAAGGCTTAATTTTCACAGTCCATGCAATAAGAATACACCCACTGTTTTTCCAATAGATCCAGTCCTTATGGCGCTTTTGAAAGGTGTGGATAATGAGAGAAATAAGCGGTGGCTATAGTGCACACATTGCACTAATAGACCTCTGTCTGTGTCTCCCCTCCTCTGTTTGTCTCTTCTCAGACACATTATTTAACTGTCTTGTTTTAACTTCCACTAGATATGGATGAGTTTTTTTTTGTTGTTGTATCAAATATAATACATCCGCTATGCCCTCTCCCCCCCCCCCCTCTGCCCCCTTTTCCTTTCTCCCCACCAGTCAGTACTCTGCTCTAGTGCGAAGTGGCCGGCTCTGTCTGATCACTGGGCTGAGCAGATCCCTCTACGAGGGACTTGAGGGGCTCGACTGTGTGATTAAGCAAGCCTTGGTTCCACCAGAGGGCCACCGGAGCAGATGTTCTCATTAAAAATGCAGGCTCTGTGAGCGAAGGAGATTGCCTTGTTCCAGGCAGAACCTGGCCGGAGGTTTAAAGCTCTCATTTCTCTCACTAGTAAGGCCGGCCAAGTTTCAATGCCTGTACACCCTCTGAGCAATGTGGCAACCGCACAAAATGAATTATTACAACAGCATCGTGTAATCTGGGGTTATTCTCTTTAGTTCGCTGTTAAAAGCAAAAGAGGGGATCACTTCTGTCTCTGTGTTTAAAAATTCAATTTAAACCAAAAAAGCTTGTGAGGTTTTCCGCTGCTTTTTTGGCTCCTCGCTACTTTTCAGATCTCAGTGGGGTGTACTTGTTGAACATCTCATTTGGTGACTGAAGAAAAGAGACGCAAACATTTTCAGCTCAATAATAAAGTGCAAACTGACTGAATATGAACGCTCTGGGTTTCTGGGGCTTAAGAACAAGCTGCCGATGACAGCTTGGGACATTCCATCCAATCCAGCTGGCACCTAGACGGAGCCTGGTACAATTAACAAGAGACTATCGAGCACTAAAGAGTGATGCAGCGCTGCAGAGGGCACATCTACACCTACAGTACACAGCTGGTTAATAGATTCAGGGGGTATCCATCAAAAGCTTGTGTAAACCTACAGTGAGATGGCAGCGATCTAAATTCTTTGTTGAACTCTGAGGATAATCCCCGGGCATTAAATATTGTCAACACAGACACAGTTTGGCCTATAATGCTAAAGTTGTAGGAAAGTTAAAGGGGGATTTGTGAGATCTGGAGGGGCATTCTGGTTTTCATCAAACAACAGACGCTGGGCTGAGGGGGGGGGGGGGGGGAGGGAACGTTTGATGCTGGGGTTACATGAGAGTGTGTACGTCAATGTGAGAGTGTTTATGTGCGCTTACGTGCACGGATACAGACTCTGCACATGGCTGTGTGCTGCGTATGTGGGAGGAAAGGTTACTGATGGATTATAGCCCTCACCTTTGAGGCTGACCCCATTACTGCCCTTAACCCTCCCTCACCACCCCTTATCCTTCTCTTCTCCAACGTCCTCTCTTCTGTCCTACCATACCAACACACACACACTGAAAAACATGCCCTAACAGCAGTCGCCTTGCCCCACACACACACACACACACACACACACACACACACACGTGGGTTTTGTCAGGAGGCAGAGCACATATTTAACTTGACATGCATGCCAATCGGAGGCCGTTTTCCTGCTACTGGTGGCTGCAAACCAGAGAGGCCTCAAGCTCACTACATGTCCAACATTATCTCCAAAAGGTTACGTCCCATTTCACGTATTCGTCCGGCACAGAATGGTGTCAAAGTTCTGGCTCCCTGTCGTTGACGTCTCACTCACACGTTAGGAAGAGTCGGGAGAAGGTCTGCAGATAATAAAGATACCGAGGGTGAAGGAAAGTTCAATTTATTTTTTTCTCCAATTGTTTCTACAGAGCATTCTGGGAAACACTTTCATTCAGTAGGAAAAAACAAATGTTATTGTGAGATTCTTCAATCGCTCACAGGAAGAAATTGCTGGTGGCTCTTGTGAAACACGCAAAAGGTCACACAAAAGTTTCTTCGTAGAATAATGTGGAACTTGTCCCAAATTGGTAGACAGTGACCCCAAAAGGGAAGACGCGTCAGCATCATTACGGAAGGTTTCTGAGACTAGAGTTTAGTCTAATGATACAAGCGCACTCACACACAAACACACACGGGCATAATATGTACACACAATTACAGAAACACAGATTTATGAAACATTCTTGTTTGTAGCAGCAATCTCAATGATGCTCTCTAATGATTTACCACAGCAATATGAGGCGGGAAATACTGCCAGACATTTTACATAATTCACTTTTTCCCTCTTAAATATGGTGCTGATGTCACTTTGTAGATTATTGGGGAGGGATGCAGTTCATTATGCTCAGCTATATCTCTCGCGGTCTGTCTGTTGCTCGTGAGTGTAACTCGGAAACTTATATAGTCCATAAAACAAATGGCTGTTGTGTAGAACAGATTGTGTTGTTAAAGCAAACACTGTTTGTAACATTCGAAGGCAAGCAGAATTTCAACATAAAAAGAGCAATAACCTGTGTGTTACAAAGATTTATGTATCCCTGGATGGCATGTTTCCTCCACACTGAGGATTGCCAGGTAGTAAATTAGGAAATGCCTTTTGGCAAAGAGTGTACCCTCTACCCATACACACACACACACACACACACACACACGCACGCACACTTACCACTATGTTAAGTCACAAAATTAAGCAGCACTATTGCCAATATGTAAGGATATACACACACATACAAATAAATGTTAAAGAAACATCAGTTTTTTAACAACATAAGGTTTCACTCTTGTTTTTAAAGGCCCATTATGCCACAAAAAAAAAGGGGGGGGGGGGGGGAGGGGGGTTAGAATCACAGTCTGGAAAAACACTCATTCCTCACACTTACACACACACACACATGCATACGACTCTGGGAAAGAAGCCTTTAAAATACCTGATAGGGCAGAGAAATGTTGGTGACACGCCTCGAAGGGTTAAAGTGAACTGAGTGAGAGATGTTGTCACATTCACATATGCACACACATACGGTACACATACACACACACACATTAATTCCCAGTATGACTATGCCTTATTGATGGAGAGACAGGGCGGCATATCTAATGGTGTTAGCGAGTCTGAGTGAAGAGGCTGCTGGGTATCATCCATTTATATGCATGCTAATAACAGAGCACATTGGGCCTGAGACGAGCAGCAAAATCTCTCTATAATCGACCATCCATCATTAGGATGCGACTCTCCGGTCAGACACAGCGCATCATTTCTCTGCACACACACACAGACACACAGACACACAGACACACACACACACACGACTCTTTATCAGCAATTGTTCACTTTCTATCATCGCCTTTCCACATACTGTTTATTTGTATAAATCAGTGGAACTAGTGAAAGTCAGCGCACTTTAACGATGGTACAGCTCTGGTCAAAAGGGCCTTTGTAAGCCAGACTTCTTCTCTCCCAGTAAGGAAGTAAGTAGCAAAAAAAGCTAGCTTTCCCCTCTGTAAAAAACGATGACCTGAAACTACACACAGACGCACACACACACAAACGCACCCATTTGTCTACACGCGTATACGCTGAGGGAGCAGTGAATACCGCTGCACAATAAATGTCATCCACGTGCTCCGAGCAAGGGTGGCCACAGGAGTCCTGCAGTGGTTTGGGGGTCAGGGTTGAGGTTGGGCTAGCTGGTCTCCAGTGGCCCAGTGTCAAACCTCAGCTCTCAGAGCCTCAGTCTCACAGCCTCTCGGAGGAGGAGGTGGGTAACAGGATTTGGCTTTTCGCCCAAGGAGTGAGAGCTCAGAGGGGCCCTTCCGTTCTTGGAATGCCACTTTTTCTTTTTTTTCTGCCGCTCTGTACACCGCACCCACCAGAACAGAGAGAAACATTGGATTAAATGAGCATAGTTTGAGTGTGATTTCATACTTGTTTTGTTTTTTAAACCATGGCTGGTACTCATTGCTGGCCTCCTTGTTTTCTTTTAAACTGCAAAACAAAAAGGGCAATTCAGGAAAGTCATAGTATCTTATGTAAGGATTATTAGTCTACATTTTAGTTTTCCCCTATCCAAGATAAATAACCTCACTAAGCATCATTTGAATGAGGTAATTGCTCTTGATTCTTTAGCTTTTCAATGTATGTTCAGTCTAAAGAGCCGTTTGGGCAGAATACAGAATACTGTTATTTACTGCTTAACTAAGTAATAAACAAGATATTTCCCAAGAACCATCTTGAAATTCAGAAGTTTCACACCACTTTAGTTCTTAGGTCAGATGGTGTTTTGAGAAATCTCATCAAGTTGCCAGATGTTTTTGCTTTATATTCCAAACATTACACAAATACACACACTTCTCCACATAACACAATGTTTTGCTCATTTGCAAAAGTTTTGCATTGTAAACTCCTGGGATAAGATGAAATCCAAACACATGTGTGCACATTGACATCAACACCACACACACACACACACACACACACACACACACCCACACACACCCACACACACACACACATCATTAAAACGTGCACACAGTCACACAACATGCTCACACTCACTCGCACTAAGACCTACATATGGCAGACTGTGAGCAGGCGAGTTGGGCAGCTGGCCGGTATTAAATTGGATCCCTGGGTTCCCCACTGTTCAATGGGACTTAAAGCCATATTAAAGGCATCTCCTACAGTCCTGCACCAGTGGGAGAGCATGGACAGTGGCCAAGCAAAGCAGTCCAGTGCCAGCCACACCCCTGGAGGACTGCATCTGCTCTCACTCTACACCGCGGCCCCCTTAATGTTCAGCATGACATATCGTCCCATGCGCCCATATGCCAGTGGTACATGTGCTTTAACACGAGATCATGGAGCTCCGCACTGGTAATAAACACAGATAAATACATCTCTGATTATATGGTTTTATGTGACATTGTGTGTATTATGTGTGTGTGTGTGTGTGTGTGTGTGATAGATGGACATGGGAGATAGTGTGTATTTATGCATGCAGAGGCCACTTTTTTTTTTTTTTTTGCAATTTATGGGTCAGCACATAAATGCTCAAATAACATTTGCTGCTGAGAGTTGAGTCCGAATTTGGTGATCTCCTCCCTTTCTTTAGAATTTATTGCGGAGCATCATTTAATCTGCCGAAGCGCTGGTAGGAGAAGGGAGTGTGTTTGTGCTTCCAGTGGCTGCCGAAAGACTGGCCACTCAGTGTAGTGCAGATTGCGTGGGCAGATGCTACTTTATGCGGCAAGCTCAATTTTATCACCGGATTGTACTATACACCAGTGACATAAAGCTAGTGATGCAGTCATGCCTGAAGAAAGTGAGAAGGGGTGCTTGTGGAATCATTTTCCCTTTGTATCTCACACATAATTGAACCGCTCTCATTTCCTGCCAAAACAAAAACAGAGGCTATACATTTCAGAGGTGATTTAAAAAAACAAAAACAAGTGAGTATCATTCAACACCAGGGCAGCCATGTAGAGTGTGGAAGAGTGTGTGTGTGTGTGTGTGTGTGTGTGTGTGTGCGTTTCTGTGCCTGACTCAGAGAATCAGCATGCAAAGGTGTAAATCTGCAATAGTAGGTGAAGAAAAGCTGTCTCTCAAACTGCCACTTTGGCACTGGCCCTGGGAGAGCAGTAAGGATAATGGGAGTAGTCTAATAAGTTTGTTTGGCTTGTTAATGTGATTGTTTTCTCACAAAGCTAATTAACTGTTTTGGCCTTAGGGACCATCCTCCGTCCTATATCCCACTATCACCACCAATCCACACACACCCACACCCACACACACACACATATATACCAATTCATCTATCCATCCCCACCTTGCTCACCGCCCGAGCCCCCCCTCCTCCTCCTCTCTCGCCCTCACCGGCGGTGGCTCTCTGTCTCTCTGTCTTTGGTTCCTGTCATGTTTAAATTGATGGAGGGTCTAGAGATTGTCTGTATGGTCCCAAGGTGCCTTTCCCCACTACACAGGCATCCTCTGGATTCTTCCTGGTCCACAGTTGATTACGATGAATCAATCTGAGGGGTCAAACACTTGGACTGGGGCACTGTCATCTCCAGTGGCTGTGGGGGTAAGCCAGCTCGGGATAAGAGGGCGTTTTCAGGAACCTCTGTGACCCCCTCGACCACTCTCGTTTCCGTGGTGAGACCTTCATTAGGGGACAAATCTGTTCCCATAGTTATAAAAAAAAAAGGGAAGAGAAAAGTGGGTTTTATTTTTCATCTCATCCCTCTCTCTTCTACCTCTGGTGCCCTTATTTCTCCGTCTGGTAGGGCTGGGAAGTGACAGGTAACGGCAGAGCAGAGCAATAACGCCATCCCCCTGGCTTGTACAGCAAATAATGCCGGAGATTTAATCAATGGCCGAGAGGAAAAGCAGGGCCAAATCAATAGAAGCCTCGCTGTTTGCTCCCCTGCTTTGAAGGTGAATCCGGGCCTTGCTACATAAATTGGACTAATTGAAGAGCATACTAGGAAACAAGCCCCTTTCAAAGCATGTCTGTGTCAGCATGATACTTGTATGTGCAATTCATCAACCTAGAAGTGTGGAGGCTGAGATAATAAGCTGCCATAAGCCTGGAGAGTAAAGTAGAAGGGATAAACACAATATTAGCTTGCATTTGAGCTGATAACATCCGTCCACATTCATTTAGGTGATAAGCGTGGGTGTGCCGCGGCATCAACGGCACTCGGGGTGTGGAATTACAGCTCGCATTTTATTTTCTAAAGTAGCAGAATATGATATGTTTCATGGCACTATGTATCAAGTGCGTTCCTCTTCATTTATCCATCACAGAGCAGCATCAGTGATCGGAGCTTTCACACTGTACCAAGTGTGCGAGTGTTAAAAGAGCCCCGTGCATGCTGAGCTGAGGACATACATCCAGTGACAGTGATACATCTCATCAGCAGAGACAACAAATTAAAAACACTCACCCATGAGACCCTAGCTGTTCAATAAATTGGCCTTATTTTCAGGTGGGGAAGTGGGACATTCTCGACACCAAACAATCAATCAAAGTAAATGACCCTGCTATTCACAAATCGTTCCCAGCAGGGCATTGCTGTGCTAACCATCGGCCCTATGGCGGCCGGTCAAGTTAAGATCTTCCCAGAGACCTCATTCCATCTCAGGTCTCTCATAGGGGGTTGGGCCCTGAGGTCTTAGTCCTCGGGTTGGCCTTAATTAATAAGTTTTGTAGTAATGGCGAGAACAACAGGAGGTGTTAACCCTGTTAGTAGAGTGGCATGTTATAGCATTAGGCTCCTCTGAAGAAAGCCGGGGAGGGGGGGGGGGTTGAATTAAAAGATCGCTGTCGTGGATTGGCTCACAATGCACCAGGAAGGAGATTTGAGCCCAAATGAAATGATTGTATCAGATAGAAATCAATAGCAATCCATGCCTTCCTTAATCCTGCACTTGCTCCCAGATCACTCCCCGGTGCAGGCAATCTCTCAGCCATCATTACGACAAGCAGATCGATAGCTGGGCAGCAAGGCCTCTGGTTAAGTTTCTGGCTACACTGCAAAAGTACGGGAGAAAGAGAGTAAAGGAGAAGAGAGACGAGACAAGAGGATGAGAGAGGCCACAGGGGTGTTAGTATGGCTTTGGGTGTCTGACAAAGTACAACCGAAGCTGTTGTTAGAGGTAATTAACAAGAGAAGACAGCAGAAAACAGGTAATCTAGCTCGCCAAAAAAAAAACTTTCAATTCTGCCAAAGCTCCAAAGCACAAAATCTTTTGCTGTGTTATTATCTCACAATAGGGGATTTCAGTTAAGCGGAAAGCATATTCAGCTTCAAGAGATGGATGATGAAGCTTGGAACTGTGTTTTATGGTTGTAATCAGAACAGGTGCAAATCATCTATCAAGGCGTAATAACATTTTACAAAGTGCTTGCTTGTCGGCAATACTCCTGACATCCTGTTCCAGTTTACGCCACGACCAATGAAAGAGACCATCTCGCATGTCTCACTGGCAACATCTCAGGGGATCTGAGTGAAGAAAAACAGGCTTGAGTTATTATGTTTCTTTTTTGGTTGTGCAGTGATTGCATTCGTGTGATGTAAAGTAAGAGAACAAAAACAACAATGCAACAATGATAAATCAGAACGTTTTGCAGACTGGGAGCAAACACCTGCGGAAAAAGAAAAGC